>NC_034191.2:57736159-57798659 GCF_002021735.2 Oncorhynchus kisutch | reverse complement strand
TATCTGTCAGTGAATCTGGTAGTGAAATCAAAATGTTTAACCCGTATCCATCCTAATGGCTTATTGCAATCCTGCTATTGTTATGGACTGGCAGGCTGAAGGATGGTTTACGTTCTACACACACATGGAGGATAGAAAAAATACCCTCATTCAGAACACAAGCCTTATGGTGCTCTTCAGAAATACGTTTCTCAAATTAACAAAAGGAGGTAAGGCTTTTTTGGGCTTTTAATCCGAAACAACAGCGAGTGTTATCTGTAAAAAGGAAAAGAGACACTGGTGTAACTACGTTGTCTATAAGAGGTCAGACATAGAACCATTTGTGAACAATTAACAGCAGTCGTTACGGGAAAAAGGGACTTTAATACCGGTGACATTTCAAGTGGCAGACACAAAATGGGACACATCCATTATGCCACGCTGCATGTTACAAACATGGCAATTAATATCAACCGATTCCATTTATCCCTTCCTCCTCGCACATTTCCCAGCAAGCCTGCGCCCTGCTTAAATACATAAATCAAACCAATTCATTTTTCCGAACACATTGGCCTTGGTTCAGGCTTGTGGGCTCAGAAAGAGAATTTTGCTCCTCAACGCAAAAAAAATAAATAAATAAAGTTAGAAACTGAAAAACCTTGGCAGTGGTGTGAGTCTAAGTCATAACCAGCATTGGGGCTGGAAGGTGTTCAGAACTATGGCAAGCTGTCATTTAGTTCTTACAGACGGAGGGAGAGGAAGAAAGTGGTAAGGGAGCGTGGTCGGGGAGAGAGAGTTGGGGGTGGAGAGGGCAGGGGGGAAAGGAAGGGAGCGTGGAGCTGGTGCCAAAACATGAGGCAGTGGAATGGCATTTCTTCAGGAGGTAGAAAATAAAGCAGTCCCTCCATCGCTCTGGGCCTGTCATGTGGCCCACGATAAACAGACAATTACACAGTCAGGAGGAGAACCCCTCCATCGCTCTGGGCCTGTCATGTGGCCCACGATAAACAGACAATTACACAGTCAGGAGGAGAACCCCTCCATCGCTCTGGGCCTGTCATGTGGCCCACGATAAACAGACAATTACACAGTCAGGAGGAGAACCCCTCCATCGCTCTGGGCCTGTCATGTGGCCCACGATAAACAGACAATTACACAGTCAGGAGGAGAACCCCTCCATCGCTCTGGGCCTGTCATGTGGCCCACGATAAACAGACAATTACACAGTCAGGAGGAGAACCCCTCCATCGCTCTGGGCCTGTCATGTGGCCCACGATAAACAGACAATTACACAGTCAGGAGGAGAACCCCTCCATCGCTCTGGGCCTGTCATGTGGCCCACGATAAACAGACAATTACACAGTCAGGAGGAGAACCCCTCCATCGCTCTGGGCCTGTCATGTGGCCCACGATAAACAGACAATTACACAGTCAGGAGGAGAACCCCTCCATCGCTCTGGGCCTGTCATGTGGCCCACGATAAACAGACAATTACACAGTCAGGAGGAGAACCCCTCCATCGTTCTGGGCCTGTCATGTGGCCCACGATAAACAGACAATTACACAGTCAGGAGGAGAACCCCTCCATCGCTCTGGGCCTGTCATGTGGCCCACGATAAACAGACAATTACACAGTCAGGAGGAGAACCCCTCCACTCGCCTGGGTCCAGTGTGTGTGTGTGTGAGAGAGAGAGAAGGAGGGTGTGTGTGTGTGAGAGGAGTGTGTGTTTGTGGGCCTTGAGACGCACAGTCTGAGAGCAACGTCTTGATGCTAGTCACCCCCAGACAGCTCCGTGTTTGTGAGTGTGTGAGTGAGTGTGAGTCTATGCATGGGTCTATGGACCTTCACCCTTACCAACACCCACGAAGGCAACAACAAAAAACTGGCAGCAGAAAGCTAAACATAATTTATCCAGGGTGATGGATGATTTCTTACCAGTTAAAATCACGGGGGGCATTTGGCCTCCGTTTAGTGACAATCTAACCTGGCACCTGATAGGTTTACATTTCTGTGCCCGTGTACAGCCAATCTGTTTTCAGTGTAAATGCAGTACCAGACATTGTGTATGAGGGTTCAGCTCCCTGTGGGAATGCAGTCAGAGTGTACATCCCAAATGGCACCCTATTCCATATTGGATCTGTTCAAAATAAGTGCACCACATAGGGGACTGGGTGTCATTTGGCATGCACCCAGAGTAACTGGTCTCCATAACCATCTGATACAGACCAGAGCTTCTACTATTTATTCATTCCAAAGTCAGGAGCATCCGTCCTGCTGAGCACCTGACAACAGTTCACCTAGTGTCTGTCTGTATGTCTGTCTCTTTCCTGTCTGTCCGTCTGTGGATTGTAGAGGAGACTGAGGAAACCAAATGTCTACTTCAGACCCTAAAAGCATCAATATAAGGATCAGAAACATATGGAGATGAGAGGAGGTTTAAACTCAGACTGACTACCCCCTAACACAGTCCACGACTCCCCCCTGGTTTGGGAGAGAGGTTCAGTCTCAGTTAGACACACACCCCCCCAACACAGTCCACGACTCCCCCCTGGTCTGGGAGAGAGGTTCAGTCTCCATTAGACACACACGCCCAACACAGTCCACGACTCCCTCCTGGTCTGGGAGAGAGGTTCAGTCTCCATTAGACACACACCCCCAACACAGTCCACGACTCCCTCCTGGTCTGGGAGAGAGGTTCAGTCTCCATTAGACACACACCCCACCACCAGTCTGGTCTAGTGTACGGGTCAGGTAGACTTACGTGGCACGGTCACACTGAAGTGTTGGGGGTCAGAGATCAGCAGTTTCCTTTTCAGCTCATTCAGACCTACCCCTGTGGGACCTAGAGAGAGCGATAGAGAGAGAGAGTGAGAGCGAGAGAGAAAGCAGGACGGAGAGAGAGTTAAAGCATCATTAAAGCAACATCAGTCATGCATTCATCACCGCCTCCCCTTAACAAAGGTGGGCGAGATAGAGGCCGGGCCAGAGGAGCAAGGCAGTGTGGAGGCCAGGTCTGGTCCAGGATGGGACGCAGCAGAGCGGAATTGTTTCCATCCCATACGCCAATGAGAGACACTGATAAATGTGTGATGGTGTTTACAGACCCAGGCACACACACACGTGCATACACACACACAAACACACACACCTTGGCTAAGTCCATCCATGCTTGGAACTGAGAGGGCCAGACTGTGAAAGTCACTGACTGAGACCTCTGTGCTCTCACTACTGTAAATATGACTGAGGTGTAGTGAGAGGAGGAGAAAAGGAGGAGAGGAGTGAGGGAGAGGTAGAGGTAGGGGAGTGGGAGGGAGGAGGAGAGGAGTGAGGGAGGAGAAAAGGAGAAGATGATTGAGGGAGTGAGAGGAGGAGGAGTGAGAGGAGGAGGAAAGAATATGAGTGAGGGAGTGAGGAGGTAGAAGAGTGAGGGAGTGGGAGGAGAAGAGGAGTGAGGGAGTGGTGGAGGAGGAGAGGATTGAGACAGTGGTGGAGGAGAGGAGTGAGGGAGTGGGAGGAGGAGAGGGAGGAGGAGAAAGGGTGGAGTGGAATGAGGGAGTGGGAGGAGGAGAAAGGGAAGAGAGGAGTGAGGGAGTGGAATGAGGGAGTGGGAGGAGGAGAAAGGGAGGAGAGGAGTGAGGGAGTGGGAGGAGGAGAGGAGTGAGGGAGTGGGAGGAGGAGAGGAGTGAGGGAGTGGGAGGAGGAGAGGAGTGAGGGAGTGGGAGGAGGAGAAAAGGAGGAGAGGAGTGAGGGAGTGGGAGGAGGAGAGGAGTGAGGGAGTGGGAGGAGGAGAGGAGTGAGGGAGTGGGAGGAGGAGGAGTGAGAGGAGGAGGAAAGGATATGAGTGAGGGAGTGAGGAGGTAGAAGAGTGAGGGAGTGGGAGGAGGAGAGGAGTGGGAGGAGGAGAAGAGTGGGAGGTGGGGAGGGGTGAGGAGTGGGAGGAGGAGGGGACTGGGAGGAGGAGAAGAGTGGGAGGAGGAGAGGAGTGAGGGAGTGGTGGAGGAGGAGAGGATTGAGACGGTGGTGGAGGAGAGGAGTGAGGGAGTGGGAGGAGGAGAGGGAGGAGGAGAAAGGGAGGAGTGGAATCAGGGAGTGGGAGGAGGAGAAAGGGAGGAGAGGAGTGAGGGAGTGGGAGGAGGAGAGGAGTGAGGGAGTGGGAGGAGGAGAGGAGTGAGGGAGTGGGAGGAGGAGAGGAGTGAGGGAGTGGGAGGAGGAGAGGAGTGAGGGAGTGGGAGGAGGAGAGGAGTGAGGGAGTGGGAGGAGGAGAGGAGTAGAGGAGTGGGAGGAGGAGAGGAGTGAGGGAGTGGGAGGAGGAGAGGAGTGGGAGGAGGAGAGGAGTGGGGGAGTGGGGGGAGTGGGGGAGTGGGAGGAGGAGAGGAGTGAGGGAGTGGGAGGAGTGCAGCACCAACAGGCCTAAAGAGCACTTTGTTGTGTTTCCCTGAACAGCCTGAAAAATCAACAAGGATCCATCTCAGTGGGCAGCTGGGTTTTCCATCACATCTACTGGAGGGAGGGGGGAGAGGGAGAGAGAGGGGAGAGGGAGGGGGAGAGGGAGAGAGAGGGAGGGGGAGAGGGAGAGAGAGGGAGGGAGAAGTAATGCGCTATTGATTTGTCTGCGGCTCCAGATCCTTGCAACTTTTCCAAAACACAAACGCTGGCGCTCCCTCCTCTCCCCTCTCCCAGCCCCCCGTCCCCCCCCCCCCCGTCCCCCCCGTCTCCAGCCAGAAACCTATAGCATATAACATCAGCAGGAGTGACCAGGCTGATATATGAGGCTAATTCAAACTGACTTTGTATCGATGTCTTCAAGTAGTGTGGACAAGAATCAATTACGGAAGTACAAGGTTCCACGCCCCTGGTTCTAGAAGCGTTACAGCGGCAGGAAGCCCCACAGCTCCCGACTATCTGCCTGTAGAATGGCAAAAAGGCAGGGTTGATGGAATTCCTGACATGCTTGTCGTTCTGGGAAGGCACTACGAATGCATCGGGCCCTATTGGAAATTAATTTTTTCAGGCAAATGTGTCTAACAGGCCGCCATCTAAAACAAATGGACATTGAGTTCACTCAGTGGTGTGGAGGAGCTGGAAAAAGAGGGAGGTTTGGGTTATAAGCGGAGGTTGAACACAAATGCTGTACTGTTAGACATTAGTCATCATGTCTGTCTGTCTGTCCTATCTGGTGTGTTCACCTTTCACCTCCTGTCCGTCCTTTCAGAGAGATTTTAAGCTGCTCTGATAAACAGGTGTGAACAAAGACTGCCTTTAAGTGTGTGTGTGTGTGTGTGTGTGTGTGTGTGTGTGTGTGTGTGTGTGTGTGTGTGTGTGTGTGTGTGTGAGATAGTAACAGAGTGAGAGAGAGCAGAGTCTCTTCCTGAAGGATAAAGTCTCTCTCCAAGACAAGTACACACACGCGCGTGCCATTTGAGACAGCCCTACAGCAGTTTAGCGCTCGGCCACACATGTCCTCTCCATCACAAGGTCCCTGTAAGTGATAAAAGCTGTTTCCTCAGCACATTCAGTGTCCTCCACTCTCCATGTTAAAAAAGACCCCAAAAAATGTGGGGGAAAAAGCAAACTGCGGTCGCCGTCTCACATAAACAGCACATGGCCGCGTGAAGACAGCAATCAATCTTTCAGGAGAGTTTTCAGAGAACAAGTCCAAATGGGGTCTTGACCCTCTCCTCCGTGTTGATTTATTAAGATCAGGAAACGGATTTCACTTTAAAATGTGTTCCGAGAGACCACAAGGAATGTGACTGTGCTGTTTAAAGAAGGACGTGCGTGTCGTCGGCGCTCCAGCGTGTTGTTGTAGGTGTTAAAGGCGCTGGAGCGGAGTAACATCAAGACAGAGGAGCAGGCTGCTCCCAGCCACAAGTCTAGTGGCCTAAATGGCGCCCTATATTCCTTTATAGTGCACTACTTTACACCGCACTACTTCACACCAGGCACCATAGGGAATAGTTTTTAGTTCAAGCACGTTGTTTGTCGGGAGGCAGAGCGGAGCAGCCGTTTCAGTGGTTGTTGGCCCTTCTTCCCGGCGGCGTCAGGCCCAGCCACGAGCACCTCGCCGTGGGATGACAAACGGCTCACGCTCCCTTACACTTTTACAGCTCTCATTAAACTATTCTCACCTTCTACATCGTTCCCTCGCCAGCAGGCGTTCTCTCGGTCTCGCTCTTTCTCTGTCTGTGTCCTAAATGTCACACTTTGCCCTATATAGTGCTGCTGGGCACTGGTCAAAAGTAGTGCACTACAGAGGGAAGGGAATAAGGTGCCATTTGGGACCCAAGCCTCTCACTACCTCTGCGTCTGATGTACGGTGGAGGACAACACACACGTTGCCTGTGAGGCCCATATAACCTGGGGTAAAGAACACACTGGGGTGGGACGTTGTGAACTAGCAGAAACAAACAGGCTTGTTCTTTTGTGCATTGTTTGTTTTTAACAATCTCCAATACAATGTTGACCTTATAAAACAAAACGGCACCATAAAAAAGCATATTTCTTTGCAACTGTTTCTGAATTATACTTGATTGGTAGTGTATTGTGTTATATTGAGTCTCCCTCTCTCCCTCCTCTGGGAGGGAGCGCGGTGTGGTGGGTCGGTGCTCTTGCCCTCCTCTCCTCAGGCAGGTTGCAGTGCCAGTAAAAGTGTCAGACTGCATTACTGCCCTCATTAGAGAAACAGCCTTTAATATCTGGAGCTTAATAACTTCCAGGCCAAACGCAGAGCACATCACATAGCGTTAGAGCTGAGGGGGAGAGGAGGGGCGATGTGGACGCTGTGAGTCCTATCCAACCTCCACCACCCAGCCAGCCAGACAAGGGTAACTTCAGCCTCCTCCAACCAGACCTTAACCCTGCACTGTTGAGTCCAACAAGGCTATGATAACAACTATATGTGGAACACTATCCTAAGGCCATTTCACACTACTACGAACCATGCCTGGAAACAAATACTAATTTATAAAAACAGATAAACATATTGTTTCATCTTTTGAAATCCGATCTCTCTGTGGTCCACATTCATTCTAATAAGAGTGAGGAGAGTACAGGGTCTACTTTGTTCGTTGGAGATCATTTTTACATTCCTTTTCATCCACGTAGACGGATGAACAACTAGAGGGACGTTGGACACTCCAGTGATCTTTCTTGTGTGTGTATGTGAGTGTATGTAAGTGTATGTAAGTGTATGTGGGTGTATGTAAGTGTATGTAAGTGTATGTGGGTGTATGTGAGTGTATGTGAGTGTATGTGTATGTGAGTGTATGTGAGTGCATGTGGATTTATGTGTATGTATGTGGGTGTATGTGTGTGTATGTGTATGTATGTGGGTGTATGTGTGTGTATGTGAGTGTATGTGTGTGTATGTGACTGTATGTGAGTGTATGTGAGTGAGTGTGTGTGTGTATGTGTGTGTATGTGAGTGAGTGTATGTGTGTGTATGTATGTGTGTGTATGTATGTGTGTGTATGTACATTTATTCCTGGATCTCCCAGCTAGCTGCTATCCGTGTGACTATCGGCTTTCGTTGATTCCGGAGCAAACATCAATTATTCCGGAGCTAGCCAGCTGAAGAGTTCCATCAGTCACTCCTGGACTACAATCACCTATCCGGACCCGTTTTACTGCCAACGCGGAGCCCCACAGGGCCTTCACAACTGGACTACCGACGTTATCTACCCAAGGGAGTTATCCAGCTGGCTCCTCTGTCGCGACGTTACCTGAACGCCCATCTGCGGTCCGCTAACCGTTAGCCGTCTTATCGGCTGCTATCTGAATAGACCTATTGGACAATATTTTTTCTTTCTTGGGCCTCTATAACTATATCTATTGTTTTTTTGCAAATTGGATTCATCCCCTCTACCACACGGAACCCCACTAATCCTACCGACGGAAACGCACGAGGTGGCTAATAACAGACCTCCATCCTATGCTAGCTTGCTACTGATGGCCCGGCTAGCTGTCTAAATCGCCGTGACCCCAACCAACCTCACTACTAACTGGACCCTTATGATCACTCGACTAAGCATGCCTCTCCTTAATGTCAATATGCCTTGTCCATTGCTGCTCTGGTTAGTGTTTATTGGCCTATTTCACTGTAGAGCCTCTAGTCCTGCTCACTATACCTAATCCAACCTATTAGTTCCACCACCCACACATGCGATGACATCTCCTGGTTTCAATGATGTTTCTAGAGACAATATCTCATACCTAGGTTTACGTCCACTGTATTCCCATCCTACCATACCTTTATCTGTACATTATACCTTGAAGCTATTTTATCGCCCCCAGAAACCTCCTTTTACTCTCTGTTCCAGACGTTCTAGACAACCAATTCTTATTGCTTTTAGCCGTACCCTTATCCTACTCCTCCTCTTTTCCTCTGGTGATATAGAGGTGAATCCAGGCCCTGCAGTGCCTAGCTCAACTCCTATTCCCCAGGCACTCTCTTTTGATGACATCTGTAACTGTAAAAGCCTTGGTTTCATGCATGTTAACATCAGAAGCCTCCTCCCTAAGTTTGTTTTATTCACTGCTTTAGCACACTCTGCTAACCCGGATGTTCTAGCTGTGTCTGAATCCTGGCTTAGGAAGACCACCAAAAATTTTGACATTTTCATCCCAAACTACAACATTTTCAGAAGAGATAGAACTGCCAAAGGGGCGGTGTTGCAATCTACTGCAAAGATAGCCTGCAGAGTTCTGTCCTACTATCCAGGTCTGTACCCAAACAATTTGAACTTCTACTTTTAAAAATCCACCTCTCTAAAAACAAGTCTCTCACCGTTGCTGCCTGCTATAGACCACCCTCTGCCCCCAGCTGTGCTCTGGACACCATATGTGAACTGATTGCCCCCCATCTATCTTCAGAGCTCGTGCTGCTAGGCGACCTAAACTGGAACATGCTTAACACCCCAGCCATCCTACAATCTAAGCTTGATGCCCTCAATCTCACACAAATTATCAATGAACCTACCAGGCACCTCCACAAAGCCTTAAACACGGGCAACCTCATAGATATCATCCTAACCAACTTGCCCTCTAAATACACCTCTGCTGTCTTCAACCAAGATCTCAGCGATCACTGCCTCATTGCCTGCATCCGTAATGGGTCAGCGGTCAAACGACCTCCACTCATCACTGTCAAAAGCTCCCTGAAACACTTCAGCGAGCAGGCCTTTCTAATCGATCTGGCCGGGGTATCCTGGAAGGATATTGATCTCATCCCGTCAGTAGAGGATGCCTGGTTATTTTTTTTAAATGCCTTCCTAACCATCTTAAATAAGCATGCCCCATTCAAGAAATTTAGAACCAGGAACAGATATAGCCCTTGGTTCTCCCCAGACCTGACTGCCCTTAACCAACACAAAAACATCCTATGGCGTTCTGCATTAGCGTCAAACAGCCCCTGTGATATGCAGCTGTCCAGGGAAGCTAGAAACCATTATACACAGGCAGTTAGAAAAGCCAAGGCTAGCTTTTTCAAGCAGAAATTTGCTTCCTGCAACACTAACTCAAAAGAGTTCTGGGACACTGTAAAGTCCATGGAGAATAAGAACACCTCCTCCCAGCTGCCCACTGCACTGAAGATAGGAAACACTGTCACCACTGATAAATCCACTATAATTGAGAATTTCAATAAGCATTTCTCTACGGCTGGCCATGCTTTCCACCAGGCTACTCCTACCCCGGTCAACAGCACTGCACCCCCCACAGCAACTCGCCCAAGCCTTCCCCATTTCTCCTTCTCCCAAATCCAGTCAGCTGATGTTCTGAAAGAGCTGCAAAATCTGGACCCCTACAAATCGGCCAGGCTAGACAATCTGGACCCTTTCTTTCTAAAATGATCTGCCGAAATTGTTGCCACCCCTATTGCTAGCCTGATCAACCTCTCTTTCGTGTCGTCTGAGATTCCCAAAGATTGGAAAGCAGCTGCGGTCATCCCCCTCTTCAAAGGGGGGGACACTCTTGACCCAAACTGCTACAGACCTAGATATCTATCCTACCCTGCCTTTCTAAGGTCTTCGAAAGCCAAGTCAACAAACAGATTACCGACCATTTCGAATCTCACCATACCTTCTCTGCTATGCAATCTGTTTTCAGAGCTGGTCATGGGTGCACCTCAGCCACGCTCAAGGTCCTAAACGATATCTTGACCGCCATCGATAAGAAACATTACTGTGCAGCCGTATTCATTGATCTGGCCAAGGCTTTCGACTCTGTCAATCACCACATCCTCATCGGCAGACTCGACAGCCTTGGTTTCTCAAATGATTGCCTCGCCTGGTTCACCAACTACTTATCTGATAGAGTTCAGTGTGCCAAATTGGAGGGTCTGCTGTCCGGGGGTGCCACAGGGTTCAATTCTTGGACCGACTCTCTTCTCTGTATACATCAATGATGTCGCTCTTGCTGCTGGTGAGCCTCTGATCCACCTCTACGCAGACGACACCATTCTGTATACTTCTGGCCCTTCTTTGGAAACTGTGTTAACAACCCTCCAGGCAAGCTTCAATGCCATACAACTTCTCCTTCCGTGGCCTCCAATTGCTCTTAAATACAAGTAAAACTAAATGCATGCTCTTCAACCGATCGCTGCCTGCACCTGCCCGCCTGTCGAATATCACTACTCTGGACGGCTCTGACTTAGAATACGTGGACAACTACAAATACCTAGGTGTCTGGTTAGACTGTAAACTCTCCTTCCAGACCCACATCAAACATCTCCAATCCAAAGTTAAATCTAGAATTGGCTTCCTATTTCGCAACAAAGCATCCTTCACTCATGCTGCCAAACATACCCTTGTAAAACTGACCATCCTACCAATCCTCGACTTCGGCGATGTCATTTACAAAATAGCCTCCAATACCCTACTCAACAAATTGGATGCAGTCTATCACAGTGCAATCCGTTTTATCACCAAAGCCCCATATACTACCCACCATTGCGACCTGTACGCTCTCGTTGGCTGGCCCTCGCTTCATACTCGTCGCCAAACCCACTGGCTCCATGTCATCTACAAGACCCTGCTAGGTAAAGTCCCCCCTTATCTCAGCTCGCTGGTCACCATAGCATCACCCACCTGTAGCACGCGCTCCAGCAGGTATATCTCTCTGGTCACCCCCAAAACCAATTCTTTCTTTGGCCGCCTCTCCTTCCAGTTCTCTGCTGCCAATGACTGGAACGAACTACAAAAATCTCTGAAACTGGAAACACTTATCTCCCTCACTAGCTTTAAGCACCAACTGTCAGAGCAGCTCACAGATTACTGCACCTGTACATAGCCCACCTATAATTTAGCCCAAACAACTACCTCTTTCCCTACTGTATTTATTTATTTATTTTGCTCCTTTGCACCCCATTATTTTTATTTCTACTGTGCACATTCTTCCACTGCAAATCTACCATTCCAGTGTTTTACTTGCTATATTGTATTTACTTTGCCACCATGGCCTTTTTTTGCCTTTACCTCCCTTATCTCACCTCATTTGCTCACATCGTATTTAGACTTGTTTATACTGTATTATTGACTGTATGTTTGTTTTACTCCATGTGTAACTCTGTGTCGTTGTATGTGTCGAACTGCTTTTCTTTATCTTGGCCAGGTCGCAATTGTAAATGAGAACTTGTTCCCCAACATGCCTACCTGGTTAAATAAAGGTGAAATAAAATAAAATATGTGAGTGTATGTGAGTATGTGGGTGAATGTGAGTGTATGTGAGTGAGTGTATGTGAGTGAGTGTATGTGTGTGTATGTGAATGTGAGTGTATGTGAGTGAATGTGAGTGAATGTGTGTGTGTGTGTGTGTGTGTGTGTGTGTATGTGAGTGAATGTGTGTGTGTGTGTGTATGTGAGTGTGTGAGTGTATGTGAGTGTATGTATGTGAGTGTATGTGTGTGTATGTGAGTGTGAGTGTATGTGTGTGTATGTGAGTGTATGTGTGTGTATGTGAGTGCATGTGTGTGTATATGTGAGTGTATGTGTGTGTATGTGTGTGTGTATGTGAGTGTGTGAGTCTATGTGTGTGTGTATGTGAATGTATGTGTGTGTATGTGAATGTATGTGTGTGTATGTGAATGTATGTGTGTGTATGTGAATGTATGTATGTGAGTGACTGTATGTGTGTGTATGTATGTGTGTATGTGTATGTATGTGAGTATGTGTGTGTATGTGAGTATGTGAGTGTATGTGTGTGTATTTTAGTGATGTGCGTGTATGTGCATGTATGTGAGTGTATTAGTATGTATGTGAGTGTATGTGTGTGTATGTGTGTGTATGTGAGTGTATGTGCGTGTATGTGTGAGTATGTGAATATATGTGTGTGTATGTGAGTGTGTGTATGTGAGTGAGTGTATGTGTGTGTATGTGAGTGAGTGTATGTGTGTGTATGTGAGTGAGTGTGTGTGTATGTGAGTGAGTGAGTGAGTGGTGTATGTGAGTGAGTGAGTGTGTATGTGAGTGAGTGTATGTGTGTGTATGTGAGTGAGTGAGTGTGTGTGTTAGTGAGTGTATGTGAGTGTATGTGAGTGTATGTGAATGTATGTGTGTGTATGTGAGTGTATGTGTGTGTGTGAGTATGTGAGTGTGTGAGTATGTGAGTGTGTGAGTATATGTGAGTGTGTGTGTGAATGTGAGTGTATGTGAGTGTATGTGAGTGAATGTGTGTATGTGCGTATGTGCGTGTATGAGTGTGTATGTGTGTGTATGTGAGTGTATGTGAGTGAGTATATGTATGTGAGTGAGTGTATGTATGTGAGTGTATGTGAGTGTATATGCGAGTGTATGTGTGTCTATGTGTGAGTGTGAGTGTATGTGTGTGTATGTGAGTGTATGTGTGTGTGTGAGTGTATGTGAGTGTATGTGTGTGTGAGTGTATGTGTGAGTGTGTGAGTGTATGTGTGTGTGAGTGTATGTGTGTGTATGTGAATGTTTGTGTGTGTATGTGAGTGTGTGTATGTGAGTGAGAGTATGTGTGTGTATGTGAGTGTATATGCGAGTGTATGTGTGTCTATGTGTGAGTGTGTGAGTGTATGTGTGTGTGTATGTGAGTGTATGTGTGTGTATGTGAGTGTATGTGTGTGTGTGAGTGTATGTGTGTGTGAGTGTATGTGAGTGTGTATGTGTGAGTGTGTGAGTGAGTGTATGTGAGTGTATGTGTGTGAATGTATGTGTGTGTGTATGTGAGTGTGTGAGTGTATGTGAGTGTGTGTGTGTGAGTGTATGTGTGTGTGTGTGAGTGTATGTGTGTGTATGTGAGTGTGTATGTGAGTGTGTGAGTGTATGTGGGTGTATGTGAGTGTATGTGGGTGTATGTGAGTGTATGTGTGTGTATGTATGTGGGTGTATGTGAGTGTATGTGTGTGTATGTGAGTGTGTATGTGAGTGAGTGTATGTGAGTGTGTGAGTGTATGTGTGTGTATGTGAGTGTATGTGGGTGTATGTGAGTGTATGTGTGTGTATGTATGTGGGTGTATGTGAGTGTATGTGTGTGTGAGTGTATGTGAGTGTGTGAGTGTATGTGTGTGTATGTGTGAGTGTGTGAGTGTATGTGTGTGTATGTATGTGGGTGTATGTGAGTGTATGTGTGTGTATGTATGTGAGTGAGTGTATGTGTGTGTGTGTATGTGAGTGAGTGTATGTGTGTGTGTGTATGTGAGTGAGTGTATGTGTGTGTATGTGAGTGAGTGTATGTGTGTGTATGTGAGTGTATGTGTGTGGGTGTATGTGAGTGTATGTGTGTGTATGTGTGTGTATGTATGTGAGTGTATGTGTGTGTGTATGTGAGTGAGTGTATGTGTGTGTGTGTATGTGAGTGAGTGTATGTGTGTGTATGTGAGTGAGTGTATGTGTGTGTGTGTATGTGAGTGAGTATGTGAGTGTATGTGTGTGAATGTATGTGTGTGTGTATGTGAGTGTGTGAGTGTATGTGAGTGTGTGTGTGTATGTGTGAGTGTATGTGTGTGTGTGAGTGTGAGTGTGAGTGTATGTATGTGAGTGTATGTGTGTGTATGTGAGTGTATGTGTGTGTATGTGAGTGTGTATGTGAGTGAGTGTATGTGAGTGTGTGAGTGTATGTGGGTGTATGTGAGTGTATGTGGGTGTATGTGAGTGTATGTGGGTGTATGTGAGTGTATGTGTGTGTATGTATGTGGGTGTATGTGGGTGTATGTGTGTGTATGTATGTGAGTGTATGTGTGTGTATGTGAGTGTGTATGTGAGTGAGTGTATGTGAGTGTGTGAGTGTATGTGTGTGTATGTGAGTGTATGTGTGTGTATGTATGTGGGTGTATGTGAGTGTATGTGTGTGTATGTATGTGAGTGTATGTGTGTGTATGTGAGTGAGTGTATGTGTGTGTATGTGAGTGTGTATGTGAGTGAGTGTATGTGAGTGTGTGAGTGTATGTGTGTGTATGTGAGTGTATGTGGGTGTATGTGAGTGTATGTGTGTGTATGTATGTGGGTGTATGTGAGTGTATGTGTGTGTGAGTGTGTGAGTGTATGTGTGTGTATGTGTGAGTGTGTGAGTGTATGTGTGTGTATGTATGTGGTTGTATGTGAGTGTATGTGTGTGCATGTATGTGAGTGAGTGTATGTGTGTGTGTGTATGTGAGTGAGTGTATGTGTGTGTATGTGAGTGAGTGTATGTGTGTGTATGTGAGTGAGTGTATGTGTGTGTATGTGAGTGTATGTGTGTGGGTGTATGTGAGTGTATGTGTGTGTATGTATGTGGGTGTATGTGAGTGTATGTGTGTGTATGTATGTGAGTGTATGTGTGTGTGTATGTGAGTGAGTATGTGTGTGTATGTGAGTGAGTGTATGTGTGTGTGTGTATGTGAGTGAGTGTATGTGTGTGTATGTGAGTGAGTGTATGTGTGTGTATGTGAGTGTATGTGAGTGTATGTGTGTGTGTGAGTGAGTGTATGTGTGTGTATGTGTATGTGCGTGTATATGAGTGAGTGTATGTGAGTGTATGTGAGTGAGTGTATGTGTGTGAGAGTGAGTGTATGTGTGTGTATGTGAGTGAGTGTGTATGTGAGTGTATGTGAGTGTGTGAGTGTATGTGTGTGTATGTGTGAGTGTGTGAGTGTATGTGTGTGTATGTGAGTGTATGTGTGTGAATGTATGTGTGTGTGTATGTGAGTGTGTGAGTGTATGTGTGTGTATGTGTGAGTGTATGCGTGTGTGTGTGAGTGAGAGTGTATATATGTGAGTGTATGTGTGTGTATGTGAGTGTATGTGTGTGTGTATGTGAGTGTGTATGTGAGTGTGTATGTGAGTGTGTATGTGAGTGAGTGTATGTGAGTGTGTGAGTGTATGTGAATGTGAGTGTATGTGGGTGTATGTGAGTGTATGTGTGTGTATGTATGTGGGTGTATGTGAGTGTATGTGTGTGTATGTATGTGAGTGTATGTGTGTGTGTACGTGAGTGAGTGTATGTGTGTGTGTGTATGTGAGTGGAGTGTATGTGTGTGTATGTGAGTGAGTGTATGTGTGTGTATGTGAGTGTATGTATGTGAGTGTATGTGTGTGTGTGTGAGTGAGTGTATGTGTGTGTATGTGAGTGAGTGTATGTGCGTGTATATGAGTGAGTGTGAGACGGTGGGAGCGAGAGAGAGATGGCGGGAAGTAGAGCGAGGGAGAGCGAGAGAAAGAGATGGTGGGAGGGAGAGAGAGAGAGGAGAAAAGAGATGGCGGGAGGGAGAAAGAGATGGCGGGAGGAGAGGGAGAGAAAGAGATGGCGGGAGGGAGAGGGAGAGAAAGAGATGGCGGGAGGGAGAGGGAGAGAAAGAGATGACGGGAAGGGAGAGGGAGAGAAAGAGATGGCGGGAGGGAGAGGGAGAGAAAGAGATGGCGGGAGGGAGAGGGAGAGAAAGAGATGACGGGAGGGAGAGGGGAGAGAAAGAGATGGCGGGAGGGAGAGGGAGAGAGAGAAAGAGATGGCGGGAGAGAGAGAGTCCTCATAATAAGAAAAAGTGAGAGCACTCCAGAGAGAAACAGGAAACATAAAACAGATCTTTCCTTGGCCTTTCTCTTCATTAGGTGTGAAATTGTCCATAGGTTGTCGTCCAAATTACAGAAGTGAATTGAAAATATTTACATTAGTGTGACAGAGGAGGGGTTATGTGAGTGTATGTGTATGTGTGTGTGTATGTGAGTGTATGTGAGTGTATGTGAGTGTATGTGAGTGTATGTGTGTGAATGTGAGTATATGTGTGTGAATGTGAGTATATGTGTGTGTATATGTGCGTGTATGTGCGTGTATGTGAGTGTATATGTGTGTGTGTATGTGAGTGTATGTGTGTGTATGTGTGTGTGTATGTGAGTGTATGTGTGTGTATGTGTGTGTGTATGTGAGTGTATGTGTGTGTATGTGAGTGTATGTGAGTGTATGTGAGTGTATGTGAATGTATGTGTGTGTGTATGTGAGTGTATGTGAGTGTATGTGAGTGTATGTGAGTGTATGTGAGTGTATGTGAGTGTGTATGTGAGTGAGTGTGAGTGAGTGTGAGTGTATGTGAGTGTATGTGTATATGTGAGTGTATGTATGTGAGTGTATGTGAGTGTGTATGTGAGTGTATGTGAGTGTGTATGTGAGTGTATGTGTGTGTGTATGTGAGTGTATGTGTGTGTATGTGAGTGTATGTGTGTGTATGTGAGTGTATGTGAGTGTATGTGAGTGTATGTGTGTGTATGTGTGTGTATGTGTGAGTGTATGTGTGAGTGTATGTGTGTGTATGTGTGAGTGTATGTGTATATGTGAGTGTATGTGTGTGTGTATGCGAATGTGTGAGTGTATGTGTGTGCATGTGAATGTATGTGAGCGTATGTGAATGTATGTGTGTGTGTATGTGAGTGTGTGAGTGTGTATGTGAGTGTGTGTGTGTGAATGTATGTGTGTGTGTATGTGAGTGTGTGAGTGTATGTGAGTGTGTGTGAGTGTGAGTGTATGTATGTGAGTGTATGTGTATATGTGAGTGTATGTGTGTGTATGTGAGTGTATGTGTGTGTATGTGAGTGTGTATGTGAGTGTGTGTGGGTGTATGTGAGTGTATGTGTGTGTATGTATGTGGGTGTATGTGAGTGTATGTGTGTGTGAGTGTATGTGAGTGTGTGAGTGTATGTGTGTGTATGTGTGAGTGTATGTGTGTGTATGTGAGTGTGTGAGTGTATGTGAGTGTATGTGTGTGTATGTGTGTGTGTGTGAGTTTGAGTGTATGTATGTGAGTGTATGTGTATATATGTGAGTGTATGTGAGTGTATGTGTGTGTATGTGAGTGTGTATGTGAGTGAGTGTATGTGAGTGTGTGTGAGTGTATGTGAATGTGAGTGTATGTGGGTGTATGTGAGTGTATGTGGGTGTATGTGAGTGTATGTGTGTGTATGTATGTGGGTATATGTGAGTGTATGTGTGGTGTATGTATGTGAGTGTATGTGTGTGTGTATGTGAGTGAGTGTATGTGTGTGTGTATGTGTGAGTGTGTGAGTGTATGTGTGTGTATGTGAGTGTGTGAGTGTATGTGAGTGTATGTGTGTGTATGTGTGTGTATGTGTGTGAGTGTGAGTGTATGTATGTGAGTGTATGTGTATATATGTGAGTGTATGTGAGTGTGTATGTGAGTGAGTGTATGTGAGTGTGTGAGTGTATGTGAATGTGAGTGTATGTGGGTGTATGTGAGTGTATGTGGGTGTATGTGAGTGTATGTGTGTGTATGTATGTGGGTATATGTGAGTGTATGTGTGTGTATGTGTGTGTGTATGTGAGTGAGTGTATGTGTGTGTGTGTATGTGAGTGAGTGAGTGTATGTGTGTGTATGTGAGTGAGTGAGTGTGTGTGTATGTGAGTGTATGTATGTGAGTATGTGAGTATATGTATGTGAGTGTATGTGTGTGTGTGTGAGTGAGTGTATGTGCGTGTGTGTGAGTGAGTGTATGTGCGTGTATATGAGTGAGTGTATGTGCGTGTATATGTGTGTGTGTATGTGAGTGAGTGTATGTGTGTGTATGTGAGTGAGTGTATGTGTGTGTATGTGTGTGTGTGTGAGTGTGAGTGTATGTATGTGAGTGTATGTGTATATATGTGAGTGTATGTGAGTGTGTATGTGAGTGAGTGTATGTGAGTGTGTGAGTGTATGTGAATGTGAGTGTATGTGGGTGTATGTGAGTGTATGTGGGTGTATGTGAGTGTATGTGAGTGTATGTGTGTGTGTATGCGAATGTGTGAGTGTATGTGTGTGTGAGTGTATGTGAGTGTATGTGTGAGTGTATGTGTGTGTATGTGAGTGTGTGTGGTGTATGTGAATGTATGTGAGTGTATGTGAGTGTATGTGAATGTATGTGTGTGTGTATGTGAGTGTGTGAGTGTGTATGTGAGTGTGTGTGTGAATGTATGTGTGTGTGTATGTGAGTGTGTGAGTGTATGTGTGTGTATGTGTGAGTGTATGTGTGTGTGTGTGAGTGTGAGTGTATGTATGTGAGTGTATGTGTATATATGTGAGTGTATGTGTGTGTATGTGAGTGTATGTGTGTGTATGTATGTGGGTGTATGTGAGTGTATGTGTGTGTGAGTGTATGTGAGTGTGTGAGTGTATGTGTGTGTATGTGTGAGTGTATGTGTGTGTGTATGTGAGTGAGTGAGTGTATGTGTGTGTATGTGAGTGAGTGAGTGTGTGTGTATGTGAGTGTATGTATGTGAGTGTATGTGAGTGGTATGTATGTGAGTGTATGTGCGTGTATATGAGTGAGTGTATGTGCGTGTATATGTGTGTGTGTATGTGAGTGTGTATGTGAGTGAGTGTATGTGAGTGTGTGTGAGTGTATGTGAATGTATGTGGGTGTATGTGAGTGTATGGGGTGTATGTGAGTGTATGTGTGTGTATGTATGTGGGTATATGTGAGTGTATGTGTGTGTATGTATGTGAGTGTATGGTGTGTGTATGTGAGTGAGTGTATGTGTGTGTGTATGTGTGAGTGTGGTGAGTGTATGTGTGTGTATGTGAGTGTGTGAGTGTATGTGAGTGTATGTGTGTGTATGTGTGTGTATGTGTGTGAGTGTGAGTGTATGTATGTGAGTGTATGTATGTGAGTGTATGTGTATATATGTGAGTGTATGTGAGTGTATGTGTGTGTATGTGAGTGTGTATGTGAGTGAGTGTATGTGAGTGTGTGTGAGTGTATGTGAATGTGAGTGTATGTGGGTGTATGTGAGTGTATGTGGGTGTATGTGAGTGTATGTGTGTGTATGTATGTGGGTATATGTGAGTGTATGTGTGTGTATGTATGTGAGTGTATGTGTGTGTGTATGTGAGTGAGTGTATGTGTGTGTGTATGTGTGAGTGTGTGAGTGTATGTGTGTGTATGTGAGTGTGTGAGTGTATGTGAGTGTATGTGTGTGTATGTGTGTGTATGTGTGTGAGTGTGAGTGTATGTATGTGAGTGTATGTGTATATATGTGAGTGTATGTGAGTGTGTATGTGAGTGAGTGTATGTGAGTGTGTGAGTGTATGTGAATGTGAGTGTATGTGGGTGTATGTGAGTGTATGTGGGTGTACGTGTGTGTATGTATGTGGGTATATGTGAGTGTATGTGTGTGTATGTATGTGAGTGTATGTGTGTGTGTATGTGAGTGAGTGTATGTGTGTGTGTGTATGTGAGTGAGTGAGTGTATGTGTGTGTATGTGAGTGAGTGAGTGTGTGTGTATGTGAGTGTATGTATGTGAGTGTATGTGAGTGTATGTATGTGAGTGTATGTGTGTGTGTGTGAGTGAGTGTATGTGCGTGTGTGTGAGTGAGTGTATGTGCGTGTATATGAGTGAGTGTATGTGCGTGTATATGTGTGTGTGTATGTGAGTGTGTATGTGAGTGTATGTGAATGTATGTGGGTGTATGTGAGTGTATGTGGGGTGTATGTGAGTGTATGTGTGTGTATGTATGTGGGTATATGTGAGTGTATGTGTGTGTATGTATGTGAGTGTATGTGTGTGTGTATGTGAGTGAGTGTATGTGTGTGTGTATGTGTGAGTGTGTGAGTGTATGTGTGTGTATGTGAGTGTGTGAGTGTATGTGAGTGTATGTGTGTGTATGTGTGTGTATGTGTGTGAGTGTGAGTGTATTTATGTGAGTGTATGTGTATATATGTGAGTGTATGTGAGTGTGTATGTGAGTGAGTGTATGTGAGTGTGTGAGTGTATGTGAATGTGAGTGTATGTGGGTGTATGTGAGTGTATGTGGGTGTATGTGTGTGTATGTATGTGGGTATATGTGAGTGTATGTGTGTGTATGTATGTGAGTGTATGTGTGTGTGTATGTGAGTGAGTGTATGTGTGTGTGTGTATGTGAGTGAGTGAGTGTATGTGTGTGTATGTGAGTGAGTGAGTGTGTGTGTATGTGAGTGTATGTATGTGAGTGTATGTATGTGAGTGTATGTGTGTGTGTGTGAGTGAGTGTATGTGCGTGTGTGTGAGTGAGTGTATGTGCGTGTATATGAGTGAGTGTATGTGCGTGTATATGTGTGTGTGTATGTGAGTGAGTGTATGTGTGTGTATGTGAGTGAGTGTATGTGAGTGTGTGAGTGTATGTGAATGTGAGTGTATGTGGGTGTATGTGAGTGTATGTGGGTGTATGTGAGTGTATGTGAGTGTATGTGTGTGTGAGTGTATGTGAGTGTATGTGTGAGTGTATGTGTGTGTATGTGTGTGTATGTGAATGTATGTGAGTGTATGTGAGTGTATGTGAATGTATGTATGTGAGTGTGTGAGTGTGTATGTGAGTGTGTGTGTGAATGTATGTGTGTGTATGTGAGTGTGTGAGTGTATGTGAGTGTATGTGTGTGTATGTGTGAGTGTATGTGTGTGTGTGTGAGTGTGAGTGTATGTATGTGAGTGTATGTGTATATATGTGAGTGTATGTGTGTGTATGTGAGTGTATGTGTGTGTATGTGAGTGTGTATGTGAGTGTGTGTGGGTGTATGTGAGTGTATGTGTGTGTATGTATGTGGGTGTATGTGAGTGTATGTGTGTGTGAGTGTATGTGAGTGTGTGAGTGTATGTGTGTGTATGTGTGAGTGTATGTGTGTGTATGTGAGTGTGTGAGTGTATGTGAGTGTATGTGTGTGTATGTGTGTGAGTGTGAGTGTATGTGTGTGTATGTGTGTGTGTGTGAGTGTGAGTGTATGTATGTGAGTGTATGTGTATATATGTGAGTGTATGTGAGTGTATGTGTGTGTATGTGAGTGTGTATGTGAGTGAGTGTATGTGAGTGTGTGTGAGTGTATGTGAATGTGAGTGTATGTGGGTGTATGTGAGTGTATGTGGGTGTATGTGAGTGTATGTGTGTGTATGTATGTGGGTATATGTGAGTGTATGTGTGTGTATGTATGTGAGTGTATGTGTGTGTGTATGTGAGTGAGTGTATGTGTGTGTGTATGTGTGAGTGTGTGAGTGTATGTGTGTGTATGTGAGTGTGTGAGTGTATGTGAGTGTATGTGTGTGTATGTGTGTGTGTGTGAGTGTATGTATGTGAGTGTATGTGTATATATGTGAGTGTATGTGAGTGTGTATGTGAGTGAGTGTATGTGAGTGTGTGAGTGTATGTGAATGTGAGTGTATGTGGGTGTATGTGAGTGTATGTGGGTGTATGTGAGTGTATGTGTGTGTATGTATGTGGGTATATGTGAGTGTATGTGTGTGTATGTATGTGAGTGTATGTGTGTGTGTATGTGAGTGAGTGTATGTGTGTGTGTGTATGTGAGTGAGTGAGTGTATGTGTGTGTATGTGAGTGAGTGAGTGTGTGTGTATGTGAGTGTATGTATGTGAGTGTATGTATGTGAGTGTATGTATGTGAGTGTATGTGTGTGTGTGTGAGTGAGTGTATGTGCGTGTGTGTGAGTGAGTGTATGTGCGTGTATATGAGTGAGTGTATGTGCGTGTATATGTGTGTGTGTATGTGAGTGAGTGTATGTGTGTGTATGTGAGTGAGTGTATGTGTGTGTATGTGAGTGAGTGTATGTGTGTGTATGTGAGTGTATGTATGTGAGTGTATGTGTGTGTGTGAGTGAGTGTATGTGAGTGAGTGTATGTGCGAGTATATGAGTGAGAGTATGTGTGTGTATGTGAGTGTATGTGTGTGTATGTGAGTATAGGTGTGTGTATATGTGCGTGTATGTGAGTATATGTGTGTGTATATGTGCGTGTATGTGAGTGTATGTGTGTGAATGTGAGTATATGTGTGTGAATGTGAGTATATGTGTGTGAATGTGAGTATATGTGTGTGTATATGTGCGTGTATGTGAGTGTGTGTGAATGTATGTGTGTGTATGTGAGTATAGGTGTGTGTATATGTGCGTGTATGTGAGTATATGTGTGTGTATATGTGAGTGTATGTGAGTGTATGTGTGTGAATGTGAGTATATGTGTGTGAATGTGAGTATATGTGTGTGAATGTGAGTATATGTGTGTATATGTGTGTGTGTATGTGAGTGTATGTGTGTGTATGTGAGTGTATGTGTGTGTATGTGAGTGTATGTGAATGTATGTGTGTGTGTATGTGAATGTATGTGTGTGTGTATGTGAGTGTGTGAGTGTATGTGTGTGTGAGTGTATGTGAGTGTGTGAGTGTATGTGAGTGTATGTGTGAGTGTGTGAGTGTATGTGTGAGTGTGTGAGTGTATGTGTGAGTGTGTGAGTGTATGTGTGAGTGTGTGAGTGTATGTGAATGTATGTGAGTGTATGTGAGTGTATGTGAGTGTATGTGAGTGAGTGTGAGTGTATGTGTGGGTATGTGTGTGTATGTGTGAGTGTATGTGTATATGTGAGTGTATGTATGTGAGTGTATGTGAGTGTGTATGTGAGTGTATGTGTGTGTATGTGAGTGTGTATGTGAGTGTATGTGAGTGTATGTGAGTGTATGTGTGTGTGTAAGTGTGAGTGTATGTGTGTGTATGTGTGAGTGTATGTGTATATGTGAGTGTATGTGTGTGTATGTGTGTGTATGTGAGTGTATGTGAATGTGTGAGTGTATGTGAATGTGTGAGTGTATGTGTGTGTGAGTGTATGCGAGTGTGTGAGTGTATGTGAGTGTATGTGTGTGTATGTGAGTGTATGTGAATGTGTGAGTGTATGTGTGTGTGAGTGTATGTGAGTGTATGTGTGAGTGTATGTGTGTGTATGTGAGTGTATGTGTGTGTATGTGAGTGTATGTGAATGTATGTGTGTGTGTATGTGAGTGTGTGAGTGTATGTGAGTGTGTGAGTGTATGTGAGTGTGTGAGTGTATGTGAATGTACAGTGCCTTGCGAAAGTATTTGCCCCCCTTGAACTTTGCGACCTTTTGCCACATATCAGGCTTCAGGCTAATTTTGCACGGCCAATTTTTCAGTTTTTGGTTTGTTAAAAATAATTGAAATATCCAATAAATGTCGTTCCACTTCATGATTGTGTCCCACTTGTTGTTGATTCTTCACAAAAAAATACAGTTTTATATCTTTATGTTTGAAGCAAAAGGTCGCAAAGTTCAAGGGGGCCGAATACTTTCGCAAGGCAGTGTATTTGAGTGTATGTGTATGTATGTGAATGTATGTGAATGTATGTGTATGTATGTGAATGTATGTGAATGTATGTCAGTGTATGTCAGTGTATGTGAGTGTATGTGAGTATGTGTGTGTGTATGTGAATGTATGTGTGTGTATGTCAGTGTATGTCAGTGTACGTGAGTGTATGTGAGTATGTGTGTGTGTATGTGAGTGGAGTGGAAAGAGGAGTGAGGAAAGGGGGCCAAGGAAAAGCACAGGACGCCTGGTTCTCTTTGGAGGATCTACACGCCCACTTCACATTCTCCTGGACCACTAGGCGCCTGACGTTTACAACAGAGAAAGAGACGCAGGGAGGCAGAGGGAGAGAGGAGAGATGGTGGGAGGGAGAGAAAGAGATGGTTGGAGGGAGGGAGAGGGAAGAGAGAGATGGTGGGAGGGAGAGGGAGAGAAAGAGATGGTGGGAGGGAGAGGGAGAGAAAGAGATGGTGGGAAGGAGAGGGAGAGAGAGATGGGGAGAGGGAGAGAAAGAGATGGTGGGAGCGAGAGGGAGATGGCGGGAAGTAGAGCGAGGGAGAGCGAGAGAAAGAGATGGTGGGAGGGAGAGTGAGAGAGAGGAGAAAAAGAGATGGCGGGAGGGAGAAAGAGATGGCGGGAGGGAGAGGGAGAGAAAGAGATGGCGGGAGGGAGAGGGAGAGAAAGAGATGGCGGGAGGGAGAGGGAGAGAGAGAAAGAGATGGCGGGAGGGAGAGGGAGAGAGAGAAAGAGATGGCGGGAGAGAGAGAGTCCTCATAATAAGAAAAAGTGAGAGCACTCCAGAGAGAAACAGGAAACATAAAACAGATCTTTCCTTGGCCTTTCTCTTCATTAGGTGTGAAATTGTTGTCGGTTGTCGTCCAAATTACAGAAGTGAATTGAAAATATTTACATTAGTGTGACAGAGGAGGGGTTATGTGCATTGTAGAGAGAGAGAGAGAGAGAGGCCGAGGCATCCGCTGGGTTGCACAGCCTGACATTCTGCCTGGCAAGAAAATGGGCCAGCTAATTAGCAACACGCTATGATGAAGTCCATACCACTGCGTTTCACCGTACCGAGGCCTGGTCAATCATGCTAAAACAGACGTACTGCAACACAAGCCTCACTTTCTCTTCTCTTAATAAGAGCATTAAATAGAAAGCCAGCGATATCGGCAGAATGAAGAATGATTCATATGCAGCTGCACCGATCAGTAGCACTGCTAACCTTGAGAAGAAAACGCAGCGTGTGAGGAATACATTCATTATTCGTGTCTTTTTGCAATAATAGTTCCAATATTTATATTCAGGTTTTAATTCTGGTGCACCTGGGCTTAACGGTATTGGTCCACCATTCGTTGGCACAATGCTTTCTCTAAACTACACAAGAAGGAATAAAAACAAAGCTAACTTCATTTCAAGATTTTGGCACTTCATCAGCCTTCTGGAGGACTTTGTAATACCAGCCTTAAAGGCAAGTGTTAACAATTCTGTCAAGTTAAAAAAAAGGAGCTGAGCACGATGCTGTTAATGAAAAGCACTAAATATGAAGGAATCCCCAGCCCGCCAGCCCTGTGCTGTCATTTTCCACCAGGGCTTTAAAAGTTAAGGGGGCTTGCGTGTGGCCGGGAGCATGTTTCTGGGTTACGGCTGTGTGAGGGCAAGGCTGAGCCACCTCCGGGCCTGGACCGCTGACTCTAGCGCCACACACTCTCTCTATGGAGAAACCCGTTTTAGACTTAAACGATGGCTTCTGCCTGGCCAAGACCAACAGCTCAGCAATCCCCAGCGTCCCATGGTGGCAGTAGTCAGTTACTCACCGACTACGACAGCAGCTTAGTCCAGCTCTGTGTTACTCACCGACGAGGACCACCAGCCTGTGCTTGGCCCCGCTCTGCCTGCGGTGGGGAGTCACCTCCTCGTAGGTGGCCACGTCAGCCATGTCGTACTGCTCACTCTTCTTACACTCATACATGGACTTGTTGGTCTTCTTGTCTCGCCTGCTGAGGCGGAAACTCCGGCGAAAACCAGCTACAAATCAGTGAGCGAGAAGAGAGAAAGAGAAAAGGAGGGAGAGAAAGCTGAGTCACTGTAAGGGGTAAAGTTGACCGTGTATACAGTACATACAAGTACATTTGCATCTGTACAAAATGCCTGCCGATGCACATTTACGAGCGTTTCAATATCTATCAGGTCTGGCTTTATGTAGAGCAGCCCTTCATATGAAACACATTGAGAGTGATATCTGTGCAGTAGGTAGGAGTAGTGAACACTAAGCCAAACCATTTCCCTGGGCCCTGTCAAAGCTATTGCTCTATATAGGGGATAGGTCGCTAGTTGAGATGCACCTAGATCCAGGGAAAGTGTTTGGTCGGTGAGTAACAGCCCATAAGGTTCATATGTAATGTCGTCTGAACACTTTTGTCTTCTAGAGACCATAAAAACATTATTTCCACGTTGTCATTCTCCTCCCAGCCTCAGTTTATGTCATCTAGCTACATCTTATGTAATTTCTCTCTTAATGTTACAGGACGGGTCTCAAATGGCACCCTATTCCCAATGTAGTGCACTACTTTTGACCAGAGCCCTATAAGCATTATATAGAGAATAGGTTGCCATTTGGGATGCAACCATAGATGTGATTCATCCGAGCCTTTTGAACCTGAATGGTCCGTTTTCAGCACATTGACCTCTGACCTCCTGTAACAGGAGGTAAAGAGAGAATAAAAAATGGCAGGTGCGTGGGATGAGTGAATTTACTGGTAGTTGCTTCATGCTTGTCCAGTTGACACAAGTGACACAAGTACCAGTCAAGTGTTTGTCATTCTTCTCAGACTACTTTGGTACAGTAGGTGGTGTGTGTGTGTGTGAGTGCGTGTGTAAGGAAGTATGTATGGTGGTTGCATTCCATGGACATGCAGCGCACGATAAACCAATCAAACATGACAAGCGTCATAAATTGACCCAAACAAATGGTCTGGTTTGAATGCACTAAGGCAGTACCAAACAGAGAGAAACGTATCCCTAATTTGAAGAGCACAGTTTCAGATTTATGACAGACAGTTAAACCAAAATCCGCAAACCGAGGACCGTGGACACTTCGCTAATATCCCGTTCCTGCACACGGCAGAAGGGCTCTCTCTCTCTCGGTTTCTTTTAAACAGTGATGAATGAACCCAGCGTTATGATGCAAGATGGCCAAGATTAAGGCAGCATTAAAATGATACACTGGAGAGAGAGAGAGAAGCCCTGATCCAATCCTTTAATACTTTCCACAACATAGAGAAACCGCGAGGCGAGCGGCAGGCGAGCGCTGTGCAGATGTGCCACGAGAAAGAGAGAGAGTATAGCTACGGTCTCAGGAGTCTGTTCTTTTCCAAACAGTCACTTAATAAGGGACAGGAGATGGAGACCTACGCTGTGTAAGAAATGAAACACGTCAAACATACGGCTTCAGCACAATAACCCATGTGTGTATAGCTAAGGTATTAAGGCATGTCACAATGCATGTGTGTGTATATTTCTGAGTGTGTGTGTGTGTGTGTGTGTGTGTGTGTGTGTGTGTGTGTGTGTGTGTGTGTGTGTGTGTGTGTGTGTGTGTGTGTGAGCGAGTGAGCGAGTGAGTGAGAGAGAGAGAGAGAGAGAGAACGTGTGTGTGTGTGTGTCTTAAGTGCGTGTGTGAACCCTAGCGTTGGGATATTGTGTTACAGCTAACGTTCAGGGCAGTCTGTTCCACTGCGGGCAGGACAGCGCGTTCCGGGTGAGCACTGTGTTGTCTGTGCCACTTCTCCTGCGGTGTTTCCTTCTCATTCAACACCCCCACTGCTCTGACCGAACACCAGCCAGAAAGAACGAGCCGCCTGCTCGCCACAGTGGAAAGGACGCACTGAATAGAATACGCTGCTGCTCGCAACATTACTGTAACAGCAAGCCATGCACAGTGTCATCATTATCAACGGGTAACATCATAGCAGTGCTGTTACTAAGCCATTGCAGGGTGGAAAATATTAACTAAGGTTGTCCTGTTGGGTCCTGGTCTAAAGTAGTGCACTATATAGGAAATAGTGTCTTGGACATTCCAGGGCAGGTTCCGCCACCCCTCTGGATCGCTCTAATACTGTGGTCTGATTAGCGTGATGCTGCAGTACGGGTTGTTCCATTCGATTAGGGGGCCTTTCGGAGCCCAGAAGCCGCCAGCATTTCATTGGCTCTGTCAGAGGGAATCTCTTTGTTTTCCTTCAGGGAGGCAGGTGCACGGCGTTTCATTACCAGGCCCAGCTGCAGCCAGTCAATACACAGCTCTGTTCCTGTTGTTGAAGGGCCCTCCGTAATCCCGGGCCCTTCAACATCACTTCAACCCTTCTAGACAGCTCCATCCAAATAACAGAAAATAAATAACCTCCAACTCCTCTACCCGAGGATAAAGACAAATCAATCAAAGGAGCGAGACATAACGCACGCACACACGCACGCAGGGCGAGCATCATCATCTCCATGGAGACAGAATTAGGCGAGCCCAGAGAGAGGGCTGGAAATCTATTTAACCTGAATTAAATAAATGAATGACTCAACATTCCTGGTCTGAACCGGGACCAGCGTCTCGTTGTCATGTCTGTGTTACTGTTACAGTACAAAGTGGTTGTGTTACTGTACAGAGGGGTTGTGTTACTGTTACAGTACAAAGTGGTTGTGTTACTGTACAGAGGGGTTGTGTTACTGTACAGAGGGGTTGTGTTACTGTTACAGTACAACGTGGTTGTGTTACTGTACAAAGTGGTTGTGTTACTGTACAAAGTGGTTGTGTTACTGTACAGAGGGGTTGTGTTACTGTACAGAGGGGTTGTGTTACTGTTACAGTACAAAGTGGTTGTGTTACTGTACAGAGGGGTTGTGTTACTGTACAGAGGGGTTGTGTTACTGTTACAGTACAACGTGGTTGTGTTACTGTACAAAGTGGTTGTGTTACTGTACAAAGTGGTTGTGTTACTGTACAGAGGGGTTGTGTTACTGTTACAGTACAGAGGGGTTGTGTTACTGTACAGAGGGGTTGTGTTACTGTACAGAGGGGTTGTGTTACTGTACAGAGGGGTTGTGTTACTGTACAGAGGGGTTGTGTTACTGTTACTGTACAGAGGGGTTGTGTTACTGTACAGAGGGGTTGTGTTACTGTTACTGTACAGAGGGGTTGTGTTACTGTACAGAGGGGTTGTGTTACTGTTACAGTACAGAGGGGTTGTGTTACTGTTACAGTACAGAGGGGTTGTGTTACTGTTACAGTACAGAGGGGTTGTGTTACCGTTACAGTACAGAGGGGTTGTGTTACTGTTACCGTACAGAGGGGTTGTGTTACTGTTACCATACAGAGGGGTTGTGTTACCGTTACAGTACAGAGGGGTTGTGTTACCGTTACAGTACAGAGGGGTTGTGTTACCGTTACAGTACAGAGGGGTTGTGTTACCGTTACAGTACAGAGGGGTTGTGTTACCGTTACAGTACAAAGGGGTTGTGTTACTGTTACAGTAGAGAGGGGTTGTGTTACTGTTACAGTACAGAGGGGTTGTGTTACCGTTACAGTACAAAGGGGTTGTGTTACTGTTACAGTAGAGAGGGGTTGTGTTACTGTTACAGTACAGAGGGGTTGTGTTACTGTTACAGTACAGAGGGGTTGTGTTACTGTTACAGTACAGAGGGGTTGTGTTACAGTACAGAGGGGTTGTTATGTTACAGTACAGAGGGGTTGTGTTACTGTTACAGTACAGAGGGGTTGTGTTACTGTTACAGTACAGAGGGGTTGTGTTACTGTTACAGTACAGAGGGGTTGTGTTACTGTTACAGTACAGAGGGGTTGTGTTACTGTTACAGTACAGAGGGGTTGTGTTACTGTTACAGTACAGAGGGGTTGTGTTACTGTTACAGTACAGAGGGGTTGTGTTACTGTTACAGTACAGAGGGGTTGTGTTACCGTACAAAGGGGTTGGTTACCGTCAGGTTGCGTTACCGTACAGAGGGGTTGTGTTACAGTACAGAGGGGTTGTGTTACAGTACAGAGGGGTTGTGTTACTGTTACAGTACAGAGGGGTTGTTACTGTTACAGTACAGAGGGGTTGTGTTACTGTTACAGTACAGAGGGGTTGTGTTACCGTTACAGTACAGAGGGGTTGTGTTACAGAACAGAGGGGTTGTGTTACTGTTACAGTACAGAGGGGTTGTGTTACCGTTACAGTACAGAGGGGTTGTGTTACCGTTACAGTACAGAGGGGTTGTGTTACTGTTACAGTACAGAGGGGTTGTGTTACCGTTACAGTACAGAGGGGTTGTGTTACTGTTACAGTACAGAGGGGTTGTGTTACTGTTACAGTACAGAGGGGTTGTGTTACCGTTACAGTACAGAGGGGTTGTGTTACTGTTACAGTACAGAGGGGTTGTGTTACTGTTACAGTACAGAGGGGTTGTGTTACTGTTACAGTACAGAGGGGTTGTGTTACTGTTACAGTACAGAGGGGTTGTGTTACCGTACAAAGGGGTTGTGTTACCGTACAAAGGGGTTGTGTTACCGTACAAAGGGGTTGTGTTACCGTACAAAGGGGTTGTGTTACCGTACAGAGGGGTTGTGTTACTGTTACAGTACAGAGGGGTTGTGTTACCGTACAAAGGGGTTGTGTTACCGTACAAAGGGGTTGTGTTACCGTACAAAGGGGTTGCGTTACAGTACAGAGGGGTTGTGTTACCGTACAGAGGGGTTGTGTTACTGTTACCGTACAGAGGGGTTGTGTTACTGTTACCGTACAGAGGGGTTGTGTTACTGTTACCGTACAGAGGGGTTGTGTTACAGTACAGAGGGCTTGTGTTACTGTTAGAGCAGGGAAGTGTGTCTGTGTGTGTGGCCGGTCTGTGTGTTACTGTACAGTTCTGATTAACAGTCGGGTTGCCAATAGCTAGGGCCAATAGAAGGCATGCTGGTAAATCAGGAATGTTCGCTATGCATGGCAACAGTGGTCCTAATTATGATGGGGTCGAGCTAAAAAAGACTGTGGTTTTAACTCATTGTTCAGCTGGCTCCTAACCCTTGACCCTGGATGTAATCGTACTCTCTTGTATCCCCCTACCGTGACAAAGAGCTCGGATATGGAGACATTTTCCTTGCTCAGGACACACACACACGCACCTTTTAATGGCGTGCACTTGACCGTGACTGGATAATTGCCAGTCGCCCCTACTACTGTAAGACACACACAATAACGTGTAGACGAACTCAAACCCTACCATTCCAAGAGAACCTCCAACAGAAAAAGAAGGGGCATATCGAGCCACAGTGTAAACAGTAGAAGACACGCGCTGCCACTACACACACAACTGCCTGGAGGTTGCCAGCCCGTTTTCCAGCGTGATAATATCTAACAGCCGTGGTGTAGGACATTCAGCACCCAGGGGCCTTCACAAACAGGGAACTCTAAACTGCTCACTGTGCTGATGTAACATCCTGTGAAACGTTGCTGCGGTGTCTGGAAAAGAAACGGTGCAAAACTGTTGAAACAAAAAAAGAATGGAAGTTGAATGTACGCAAAAACACACAGTCAATGTCTTGGTAATGGTAATGATGGTGTGTCTCATCACATATGACTGGAAGACCGGAGTTCAATCCCAGCATCTATCCTTCCCACTGTCTCCACTCTGGTTTCCTAACTATTTCGATCAAGTGTACAAATTCCTTAAAAAAAAGAAAAGAAAAGATGTCTCCCATCTGAGCCTGTAGTTTCTAACTGCAGTAGAAGAAGCGCTGATAGACACTGTGCATATTCCAAATGGCACACTATTCCCTATAATAGTGCACTACTTTGGACTAGAGGCCTATGGCCCTGGTCAAAGGTAGTGCACTACATAGGGAATAGGGTGCCATTTGGGATGCATACACAGTGCCATCCTGGCCCAGCAGAACAAGCCCTCAGTATGAAGACTAACAGATATGACAACTGGTGAATTATCTCTCCATGGCAACTCTAGATTAAGAGACTATTACCATTACACCCCAGCCCCATATGTGTGGTTTATGGCTGCCACACACACACACACACACGGTGCGGTTTATCACTGCAACACTTAGTGCTGGAAGTGGCCACAGAATGTGGGAGGCATTACCGAGTACCTCCTTTCAGTCATTATGTGATGGTGCTCATTACAACTCCTCGTCTGTTCAAGTCTGTGTCAGAGACACGCTCGACAGGCAGGCAGGGGTAGAGGAGGATGGCTCTACTGCATGTCCCAGTGTGTGTGAGAAGAAGGATCTCCAGTTTCCACACACTCTGCAATATTCCCTCCCACCACAGAACAATGCCCATACAACAACAAGGACAAATACCAACTCTACCAAGTTCTCCACAAATACCCTGACTAATTCTTCCTGGTTAAATAACGAGCTCAGCTACCCGCCTGTTCACTACAGCATGTTATTTAGGTCCGTCCATTGTGAGTTGAGAGGTGGACCGTAGGACTAGAGAACCAAGGAGGATGGTTCCCGAGGAATGATGCACACAAAAAATAAGAGGAAAAACAGTAACAATGTGGGCCAACATTGTAGCAGCAACAAACAAACCTTTTCCCTGCACTCCCTTCTTCCACCAACAGCTGGGTTCAAATAGGCCTCGGGTCTCTCACGCTGTGTGGTGTGTCTTAGTGCCGCTACGCAGTGGTGTGTGTGGGGTGGGGTGGGGTGGGGGGGGGGGGACAGATAGACAGGCGTGTGGCCTTCAATGCCCCTCCATGAAAACCCATGTGTGAAAGGCATTATAGGAATCGTGGCTTCCGGACCAGGGATCAGACCTGCCGCGTCACGGAAGTACCTGGCTCACAGGCTGACCACATGGTCACTGTACTGACGAGGAAAAGCATATAGCTCTGGGGGGAACAAGGGATCTTTAACAGGTGGAGAGGGTTCTCCCGATGTGGCATGTGGTATCCGTATCTCACTGCTTGTCCTTCAAACCTCCGACCTCTAGCTCAGGGGAGGCTGCTGAGGGGAGGATGGCTCATATTAATGGCCGGAAAGGAGCTAATGGAATGGTATCAAACACCCGGGAACCCATTCCACTCCAGCCATTACCACGAGCCCGTTCCTCCCCAATTAATGTGCCACCAACCTCCTGTGCTCTAGCTTTATGGGTAATGGCATTCCCTGTTGTGAGGGGACAGGCAGGCATCCTGGTTAAACCAGACTGAACACTGCGTTTGAAGTGAATGGTAAAAAACATTGCTCTGAGGGGAACAAGGACTATTTAACTGGAGGAGAACGTTTCATACAGTGTGTGGTATCTACTGTACCGGCTGTCCTTCAAACCTCATACCCTGTTGCTGAAGCCCTCCCTTATGGGTCACTGGGTTTCCTGTTGAGAAAGGAAAGGCAGGTAGCCATTGTTTTAAGCAGTATTCACTCTGGCCTAACCAGGATAGCATGCTGTATGCACACACACACACAGAGAGAGAGAAAGAGTAGAGGGAGAGAGAGTGAGAGAGGAGAGAGAGAGGAGAGAGAGAGAGAGAGAGAGAGAGAGAGATGAGAGAGAGAGAGAGAGGAGAGAGAGAGAGAGAGAGAGGAGAGAGAGAGAGAGAGAGAGAGAGAGAGAGAGAGAGAGAGAGAGAGAGAGAGAGAGAGAGAGAGAGAGAGAGAGAGAGAGAGTTAAACGTTATTTGATGATTAAAAAAGCCCTTTAGGCTGTCTGTGATGTTTGAAATATGTACCGAGAGCGTTTGAGTCCACCGTGGTGAACTCATTATAGTGTTATCTAGGGGGGGGGGGGGGGGGGGGGGGGGGGCAGGAACACACTCTGGGGCTAGTGTACTCTCCATGGGCTTACTACAGTATGCTAGCTCCAGCATGTGGAAAGTGGTACTCCAACCCAAGTGTTACAGGCTTATACAGTGGAATAGTGCTCAAGTCCCTTGGCTGAGCGACGTGGGTTTGTGTCGAGCGCTATTTGTTTTTCCCCTCCGTCTTATCCCAGAGCTCTTTAGGACTCAGGAATGTCTAGTCTGAACAGAAAACCATGGCTAATTTGTCGTCGCTTGAAAAAATTTATCGTTTGAGAAAAAAAAACACGAACGCACATCTCGATCTAGCGCTTGTCTTCCACTGCACTTACGCAAAGCGGCCTGGGCTCTCTCTGGTGCTGTGTGTACTGGATGTGTCTAGGCTCTCTCTGATGCTGTGTGTACTGGACGTGTCGGGCTCTCTCTGGTGCTGTGTGTACTGGATGTGTCTGGGCACTCTCTGGTGCTGTGTGTACTGGACGTGTCTGGGCTCTCTCTGGTGCTGTGTGTACTGGACGTGTCGGGCTCTCTCTGGTGCTGTGTGTACTGGATGTGTCTGTGCTCTCTCTGGTGCTGTGTGTACTGGATGTGTCTGGGCTCTCTCTGGTGCTGTGTGTACTGGATGTGTCTGGGCTCTCTCTGGTGCTGTGTGTACTGGATGTGTCTGGGCTCTCTCAGCACAGCTAGTGAGTTGGGGGCTGGGAGTGCCAAGAACACTTTCCTGTTTTCCTCATCAATCAGCCAGCCCACTCAGACAACAGGGATGCTAGACAACAAACCCAGTGCGAGGGGAGATGCCAAAGTCCAGATCCCATCTGGCACCCCATCACTATATATGGTGCACTATTTTTGACCAGGGCCGATTGGGACTCTATTACCTTTATAGTGCTGGGGTCAAAAGTAGTGCACTACATAGGGAATAGAGTGCCATTTGGGACATATACTCTCTTCTCTTACTGGTCAGAATCACAACCAAACCACTGAAATGTACCCCCTGGATATTATTAAGTAACGTCACCACTGTCTAGAGCACTGTTTCCTAACTCCAGTCCTCCCAACCATATGCAATGTTATTGTATCCCTGGACACCTGATTCAGCCCTGGATGAATTAAATCAGGTATGTTTGTCCGGGGTTACAACACAAATGTGTGCTGTTGGGGGTACTGGAGGACTGAAACCACTGGCCTAGACCAATCACACCTGTCTGTCTGCGTGGCCTCTACCTGCTCAGCAAATCACACCTCTCTGTCTGCGTGGCCTCTACCTGCTCAGCCAATCACACCTATGTCTCTCTGCGTGGCCTCTACCTGCTCAGCGAATCACACCTGTCTGTCTGCGTGGCCTCTACCTGCTCAGCCAATCACATCTGTCTGTCTGCGTGGCCTCTACCTGCTCAGCCAATCACACCTGTCTGTCTGCGTGGCCTCTACCTGCTCAGCCAATCACATCTGTCTGTCTGCGTGGCCTCTACCTGCTCAGCCAATCACACCTGTCTGTCTGCGTGGCCTCTACCTGCTCAGCCAATCACACCTGTCTGTCTGCGTGGCCTCTACCTGCTCAGCCAATCACACCTGTCTGTCTGCATGGCCTCTACCTGCTCAGCCAATCACACCTGTCTGTCTGCATGTCCTCTACCTGCTCAGCCAAGATGTGGGCCCTGGTCAAACAGTGCACTAAATGGAGAATAAGGTGCCATTTGGAACGCACTTTGGTCTTATGTTTTGGCTACGGCTCACCCTCCAGTAGTGAACCTGCAGACAGATGAAATAAACTTGTTTTCTGGAAATTGAGAATTATTTGGGGGTTTTACACAAGTCTCCATTTTTCCATAACTCTGTTTTAATTGGATTCTGGGGGTTGACAGCTTTCCCAGCTTTCCCCTGTACTATTTTGTCCTTTCCTCTCCTCTATCCCACCCTCTCCCATCCCTCTATCCAGATGTTTGCTGAGAGGCTTCTCTCTGTGCCTCAGGATCTCTGGGATTAGGGTAGATTACGACAGCAGCAGAAATGGGACTGTGCCTACTGCCTACGCTTCCAGGTCTCCATCCAGGTATTGTGTGTCTAATCCCAGGGAACTAAGCTACAACGTGTTGATGGATCTAAGGAAAGACACAGACTATGTCCCAAAATAGGGAATAGGTTGCCAACATATATAGTTCACTACTTTTGACCAGAGCCTTATGGGCCCTGGTCAAAAGTAGTGCACTATATACGGAACAGGGTGCCATTTGGGATAAAACCCATGTCTTTTCTCTCTTTTCTTTCTTCCATCCAGGAAAGGTAAGGAATGAGCCCAGAACGGCCACGGGTCTTAATGATCTCTTTAACGCTCTTCTTCTTCCTCCAGACGGAGCGGTGGTCTCAAAGAGGTGTTTAGGGCGTGGCACGGGGCTTATGGGAAGGCATCTCAGGACATGGAGCTAGCTAAAACAACAGGTGAGACAACAGCAGCTAATCCTACTTCATTAATTTTTTATTTTATTTTTTATTTCACCTTTATTTAACCAGGTAGGCTAGTTGAGAACAAGTTCTCATTTACAACTGCGACCTGGCCAAGATAAAGCAAAGCAGTGTGAACAGACAACAACACAGATTACACATGGAGTAAACAATAAACAAGTCAATAACACAGTAGAAAAAAATAGTCTATATACATTGTGTGCAGAAGGCATGAGGAGGTAGGCGAATAATTACAATTTTGCAGATTAACACTGGAGTGATAAATGATCAGATGGTCATGTACAGGTAGAGATATTGGTGTGCAAAAGAGCAGAAAAGTAAATAAATAAAAACAGTATGGGGATGAGGTAGGTAAAAATGGGTGGGCTATTTACCGATAGACTATGTACAGCTGCAGCGATCGGTTAGCTGCTCAGATAGCAGATGTTTGAAGTTGGTGAGGGAGATAAAAGTCTCCAACTTCAGCGATTTTTGCAATTCGTTCCAGGCACAGGCAGCAGAGAACTGGAAGGAAAGGCGGCCAAATGAGGTGTTGGCTTTAGGGATGATCAATGAGATACACCTGCTGGAGTGCGTGCTACGGGTGGGTGTTGCCATCATGACCAGTGAACTGAGATAAGGCGGAGCTTTACCTAGCATGGACTTTTAGATGACCTGGAGCCAGTGGGTCTGGCGACGAATATGTAGCGAGGGCCAGCCGACTAGAGCATACAGGTCGCAGTGGTGGGTGGTTTAACCTCTAGTGACACCCCATCCCGTGAACGGGACCGTTGTCATCATCTGACACTAATTAGCATAACGCAACGGACATAAATCTTCCTATTCATGAAAATCACAAGTGAAATATATTGGAACACAGCTTAGCCTTTTGTTAATCACCCTGTCATCTCAGATTTTCAAAATATGCTTTAAAGCCAAAGCTAGACAAGCATTTGTGTAAGTTTATCGATAGCCTAGCATAGCATTATGCCTTGCTAGCAGCAGGCAACCTTGTCACGAAAATCAGAATAGCAATCAAATTAAATCGTTTACCTTTGATGAACTTCAGATGTTTTCACTCACGAGACTCCTAGGTAGATAGCCAAAGTTCATTTTTTCCCAAAGATTATTGTAGGCGAAATAGCTCCGTTTGTTCTTCACATTTGGCTGAGAAATCGACCGGAAATTGCGGTCACGACAACGCCGAAAAATATTCCAAATTAGCTCCATAATATCGACAGAAACATAGCAAACGTTGTTTATAATCAATCCTCAAGGTGTTTTTCAAATATCTATTCGATAATATATCAACCGCGACAATTGGTTTCTCAATGGCGGTTAAATCTCTGAATTTTTGGTGGCCTTCCTAAGCCAGGATTCAGACACAGCAAGGACATCAGGGTGGGCAGAGTGTGCTAAAGCAGTGAGTAAAACAAACTTAGGGAGGAGGCTTCTGATGTTGACATGCATGAAACTATGGCTTTTTCGATCACAGAAGTCAACAAATGAGGGTGCCTGGGGACATGCAGGGCCTGGGTTTACCTCCACTCACCCGCGGAACAGAGGAGGAGTAGTATGAGGGTGCGGATAAAGGCTATCAAAACTGGTCGCCTAGAGCGTTGGGAACAAAGAATAAAAGGAGCAGATTTCTGGGCATGGTAGAATATATTCAGGGTATAATGCGCAGACAGTGGTATGGTGGGGTGCGGGTACAGCGGAGGTAAGCCCAGGCACTGGGTGATGACATGCTGGTTGTAATGGGTGAGGTCACCGCATGTGTGTTAGGTGGGACAAAGGAGGTATCAGAGGTATGAAGAGTGGAACTAGGGGCTCCATTGTAAACTAAAACAATGATAACTAACATGAACAACAGTATACATGGCATATTGACATTTGAGAGAGACATACAGCGAGGCATAAAGTAATCGCAGGTGTTGATTGGGAGAGCTAGCTAAAACAACAGGTGAGACAACAGCAGCTAATCAGCTAACACAACAACAGCAGGTAAAATGGCGATGACTAGGCAGAGAGGGTTGGATTAACTACACACAGAGCCTGAGTTCGCGGCTGGGGCCGACAGATAAAACACAAATAAACAGAATGGAGTACCGTGATTAATGGATAGTCCAGCAGGCATCAGCTATGTAGCCAAGTGATCATAGTGTCCAGAGGGCAGCAGTAGATGGAACAGGGAACCCGCCACTACGTTAGCAGGCGACAAGGCGTTTAAAGTTAGTAGCCCTCCGACGGAGGCCGGTTGAAGGCACAGCGGATGGAGTATTCGTCGGCAGACCAGACGTGGTGGTGTGGCGGGGCGCCGTGTCGACAGAGAATCCAAGCCAGATGGCGAAAGAGGTATTGTAGAATTTAGTTTGCTGGCCGGGAGATGCGCCTGGCTCACGGCTAACTGATGCTAGCTTCGTGGCAGTGGCGTTAGCCACTATAGACAATCGGTAGCAGCGGTGAACCGATGCCAAGGTCCAGAGTTTACAGCAAGTATCCGGTGGAGTATCGGGCTCTAGCCGTGTATGAGTGGGGTTCGGGTGAACAGCTGAGTAGGCCGGGAGGTGGGCCTCAGGGATAGCTTTGGTACTGGGTGCCACGGTGAGCTAGCAAGCTGCAAGCTAGCTGTGAAGATCAGAAGTAGTGGTCCAGGGATTACGGCAGGAATCCGGCGTTGTTGTGGAGAGACAGTCCGATACTAGCAGACTGGCGAGTATTATCCAGGCTAAGAACAGGGCTGGTATCTGTGCAGAAGGTTAAAAGCCACTAGCAGTGGCTAACAATGGCTGAATAGCTAATTAGCTAGTTAGCTTCTAGAGGTTCTTGAATGTGTTCTAAAATTAAAAATAATAGCGATACCGTATCACATTGGGTGAGGCAGGTTACCGGAAGGTATAATCGAATAAAAAATCGAAAAGAGATAATAAAATTGAAATCTATATACAAAAAATACAAAAGTACACGAGACACGAACAAAACACGTCTTCACTGCTACGCCATATTGGACGTCATTAATAAGGGCATCGATGACATCGTCCCCACAGTGACTGTATGTACATATCCCAACCAAAAGTGATGTATTAAAGGCAACATCTGCACTGAGTTCAAGGAGCGGGACACTAATCCGGACACTTATAAGAAATCCCGCTACGACCTCCGACGAGACATCAAACAGTCAAAATGTCAGTACTGGACTAAGATTGAATTCTACTACGCCGGCTCTGACGCTTGTCGGATGTGGCAAGGCTTGCACACGGATTACAAAGGAAAACCCAGCTGTGAGCTGCCCAGTGATGTCTACCAGACGAGCTTGATTCCTTCTATTCCTTCCTTATAGTTTCGTCCTCCTCTGGGTACATTGACTTCAATGCAAAACCTAGGAGGCTCGTGGTTCTCACTCCCTTCCATAGACTTACACAGTAATTATGATAACTTCCAGGGGACATCCTCCAACCCATCAGAGCTCTTGCAGCATGAACTGACATGTTGTCCACCCAATCAAAGGGTCAGAGAATGAATCTAGTGAAAGTAGAAGTAGAAGCTATAGCTAGCTAGCATTGCAGTGCATAACATGTGGTGAGTAGTTGACTCAAAGAGAGAAAGACAATAGTTGAACCGTTCTTAAATTAATTTATTCAACAATGAAAGAGTAGCAAGAGAGATATTGTTGTATTTGTTTTTCACTTAGCTTGTGAAAGCAGCTAGCTAGTTTAGCCTACCCAAACACACGGCTCAAACCGAGAGGGATGCTATGTTAGCTAGATGGCTATGGTTATCCAATACTGGAATTCTTCCAAGTCAAGGTAAGCTTTTGGTTATATAAACTTATTTCCTTCTAAACTTCTTGCTGACTGTACTGAATGATTGTAGCGGGTTTACTAAAGCTTTAGTTCTAGCAGCTTTGTTGACTATGTCACTATGGTGACAACAATGTAGGCTGTGTGCAGCAGTTAGCGGTTTTGATATGAAGGTTTGTGTTGTGCACTGAAGTCCACGAGCGAAGGAAATAGGTGAGAGGAGGAGAGCGTGTAGATGTAAGAAGTAATTACACAATGATCAAAGGAGTTATGCTGGTTGGATGTGGCTGATAAGAAAGTGAACTGTGTTTGATCAGGGGTGTACTCATTCTTCGATTCTGTTGATTGTACAAAGCGACATTGGACGTGTCAATGTCTGTTACTCAAATATCTCAAGACCTGTGCATCTACGCTGTAAACTTTCATTCATAGGTTAGGTTGTAGCAACCTCATGATGGGTAGAGGAAAATATGTTGTATCATGTAGTAGCCTAAACCTATCGATGTTACATTGATCTGAGTGAATAGAATATGAATGCTGTAATAGAAATAATGCTGTAATAGAAACGGCACCAAACGGCACCAAACGCCACTAATTACCTCGTACCCCTGCACATGGACTCAGTACTGGTACTCCGTGTATATAGCCAAGTTATCTTTACTCATTGTGTATTTATTCCTAGTATTATTACTATTCTCTTCTTTCTCTCAGCATTGTTGGAAAGGGCCCGGAAGTAAGCATTTCACTGTTAGTCTCCATCTGTTGTTTACGAAGCATGTGACAAGTCTCAAAAGGCACTCTATTCCCTATATAGTGTACTTCTTTTGACCAGAGCACTATTCTACAGTCTCCTGGCTCTATACTATAGAGGCATCTCACAGGAATACAGCTTGCCCCAAGGACCATTCTTTGAAAATTGAGGACTCAGAAGTTCCATCACTGACCGACAAAAGGTACGGAGGCATTACAAACAGCCCAAAGAAGAACAAGACAACCCACTTCTCTGCCCCCTCTTTACCCAACTCAAGCTCCCAATTCAACTTCAATGGCATTGAAAAAGCATCTGTATTCTAGCATTTCTTAGCCATTAGGCCTGTGCACTTTAAGTCATACAACAGCCTGAAATGTAATGCAATGTGCAACGACTGTTGAGACGCTTGTCGAGAATATATTATTATTTTAGGAGTCTTTTTTTTCTCTTCAAAACATCTTTTGTTTCAGAAAAACAGTGCTTCGGTGTACTAGGACATAGGAAACAAGTTAAACTGCACTGGGACCAGCAATGGAGGTTGTTCAGGTCAGAGAGGAAGAGGAGAAGTTAAGGGCACTGCGACAACACGGGCAAACAGAGTCTGCGCCCCAAATGGCACCTTGTTCCCTATATTGTGCACTACTTTTGACTAGACCCCTATGGGCCACGGTAAAAAGTAGTGCACTATATAGGGGAAAGGATGTCATTTGGAACACAGTCAATGAAGTCTAAAATAGCCCAGTGTTTGAAAGGTCATCCTTATAGAATTCCCTGATTGAGCTTGGCAGACACAACTCAGTCCTTATTTCTAAACTCAATGTGAACTGGATCTCCTGTGAAATCAACTGGTCTAAATGGATTAGTGTGCTGTGGAGTGTCCAGAGTCTAGACCGCCTCATGACCTCAACACAGCCTCACATAGCCTGGTGTATACACTAGGTGGTGGGTGGGAGAGAGGTGTGTGTGTGTGTGTGTGTGGGGGGGAGGGGGGGCAGCAATAGAGTGAAGGGGAGGAGGAGAGAGAAGGAGAGAAAGGAAATTGAGAGGCAGGGTTAGTTAGAGAGAGAGCGAGAGAGTTCCTCAGCAAGAGAGAGAGCGAGATAGTTCCTCAGAAAGAGAGAGAGCGAGATAGTTCCTCAGCAAGAGAGAGAGCGAGATAGTTCCTCAGAAAGAGAGAGAGCGAGATAGTTCCTCAGAAAGAGAGAGAGCGAGATAGTTCCTCAGCAAGAGAGAGAGCGAGAGAGGGGAGAGAGAGAAAGAGTTCCTCAGAGCGAGAGAGGGGGGAGAGAGATGAGAGAGAGAGAGTTCCTCAGAGAGAGAAGAGGTTTGAGAGACTCAGCCAGGACACTCCATGGTACTCTGATGGGATTATAACTTCTGATTTATCAGGAAAGTGACAGGGGTAATAACAACATGATGAGGAAGAGTTTCTGTACGCAAAGAGAATTGGAACCAGTACCCAGAGGATGGTTCCAGAACAGAACAAGTTGTAATTGCTGCTGTGAGTCCTAGCAGGACCACATCAACAACAGGAGAGAGAGAAAGAGAGAGAGACACACACAGAGACCGAGAGAAAGGGGAAAGAAAGAGAGAAGAGGCGGCAAGCAGGACCACATCAACAGGCCTGACGGGAAGAGAATTGAATGGACCTTCAGAACAACGAATGGAAAAGAACGAATGAATCCATATAACAGTGGCAGGAACAGCTCCTGTATGGCAGGGGGCGGGGGACAGTGGCAGGAACAGCTACTGTATGGCAGAGGGCGAGGGACAGTGGCAGGAACAGCTCCTGTATGGCAGGGGGCGGGGGACAGTGGTAGGAACAGCTCCAGTATGGCAGGGGGCGGGGGACAGTGGCAGGAACAGCTACTGTATGGCAGAGGGCGAGGGACAGTAGCAGGTACAGCTACTGTATGGCAGGGGGCGAGGGACAGTGGCAGGAACAGCTACTGTATGGCAGGGGGCGAGGGACAGTGGTAGGAAGAGCTACTGTATGGCAGGGGGCGAGGGACAGTGGTAGGAAGAGCTACTGTATGACAGGAGGCGAGGGACAGTGGCAAGAACAGCTACTGTATGGCAGGGGGCAAGGGACAGTGGTAGGAAGAGTGACTGTATGACAAGGGCGAAGGACAGATCTATGAAAAGGACTGAAGGGGACATGTGATGTCTCACCTACGGGGTATCCGCTTAAATAGAAACCAGAGCCATAGAACCAACCGACATCCTCTGGTGTCGGTGACGAGAGAGAACAGCATGGTAGCCAGAAGAGAAGAACAGGAGTTTAGACATCAGGCATCACAGATCCCAAAAAGAACCAGCAGGCCTACCCATCTACACAGACTGCCTGAACCCAGGTGACAGCACAGCCAGGTACCACAGAGGGAAGGGAGATGGACACAAACACAGGTAGCCCCAACACTCACCACAAGACCACACTTCACCTTTCCCGCTAATCAAGATAGATTTTCAGTAATACATTTTTACATCACATATTCAAGACATCATGGATGGCCCACAGAACTATGTACATGATCTAGCCTGGTTCTGCGGCTAGCGATGGCATGGCACTACTACAGCATCATACAAAGCATAAAGCTATGTTGATACAAGCACCTACAGTATGGATGCATCCCAAATGGCACCCTATTCCCGATATAGTAAACTTATTTTGAGGTGAGCCCTATGGGGTGCCATTTGGGACACATACTATGCTATGCGTGTGAAGGTAGGGATAAGCCTCTATCCCTCGCTCGGTTAAATAATGTCTGTTTCAATGAAATTGATAAGTTAGTGAGTGAAAGAGGAAGATTCGGCACAGCAAAGGCCAATAACCTTAAGCTCCTTTCCCAGGGAGCAGGAGTATTTAACAGAGAAATTGACAGAGACACCCGACGTTCCTCTTTAAAACCGTTTCGGTAGACATGAGAAGACAGGCGAACACAAACAGTAGAATATGGGGAGCGGGAGATGAGATGAGGGTAGAGGAGGTGAGCTATCCTCATCCCTGACATGCTAAGACACATTCTGCATCCCAAATGGCATCCTATTCCCTATGTAGTGCACTACTTTTACTGGGGCCCATAATGCACTACATAGAGAACAGGGTGACCATTTGGGATGCTGATGCAGATACACAGCGATGTAATGTTAAAAGGCTGATCAGCAAATGTCAGGACTCATTGTTGGGGTGCTGGCTGGGTCCCCAGCCAGTGAGCTGCTATGTTGCTATGAGTCAATCTAGGTGAGTTAGTCTGACAAGCACTATGTACCTTCTATTTCCTCAGCTTCAAGGGGGGCTGCGAAAGCAAGAGATAAAAGAGAGAGAGAGGTGAACGTTGGAGAGAGAGGTGAACGCTGGAGAGAGAGGTGACCGTTGGAGAGAGAGGTGAACGCTGGAGAGAGAGGTGAACGTTGGAGAGAGAGGTGAACGTTGGAGAGAGAGGTGAACGCTGGAGAGAGAGGTGAACGCTGGAGAGAGAGGTGTACGTTGGAGAGAGAGGTGTACGTTGGAGAGAGAGGTGAACGCTGGAGAGAGAGGTGAACGCTGGAGAGAGAGGTGAACGTTGGAGAGAGAGGTGAACGCTGGAGAGAGGTGAACGCTGGAGAGAGAGGTGAACGCTGGAGAGAGAGGTGAACGCTGGAGAGAGAGATGAACGTTGGAGAGAGAGGTGAACGTTGGAGAGAGAGGTGAACGCTGGAGAGAGAGGTGAACGCTGGAGAGAGAGGTGAACGCTGGAGAGAGAGGTGAACGCTGGAGAGAGAGGTGAACGCTGGAGAGAGAGATGAACATTGGAGAGAGAGGTGAACGTTGGAGAGAGAGGTGAACGTTGGAGAGAGAGGTGAACGTTGGAGAGAGAGGTGAACGTTGGAGAGAGAGGTGAAAGCAAAAGGGATGAGGGAAGAGTAGTAGAGACGAGACACCTACCAAACTCAACTGCCGTATCGTCTTAGAAAAGCAAAGAAACAAAGGAAACAACATGGTTAAAATGGCTCAAATGTTTCATTAATAAAATACACTGTGCATGTTGTCTGTTATTCACGGTGAGGTCACCACAGGAAGAACACATTGATGTGCATCCCAAATGGCACCCTATCCCCTAGTGCACTACTTTTGACCAGGTTCCCATTTGGGACGAATCCATTGTCCTCTGATTAGTTGGGAATAACTGTTTTACCTTGATAGGCATTGAGGCACATCATCTAGAGAGTTCAGACAAACTCATAACCACATATTCCCTATATAGTGCACTATTATAGGGAATAGTGTGCCATTTGGGACGCAGAACAGAGTGTTTATCTCTAGTGATACAGACACTGTCCTGATGTGTAGCAGTATCACTAAACCCATCAACATGCCAAGCAGATGCAGGCCCATGCTACCCCACACAGCTGTCTGGTCAGGCCACAGCCCAGCAGTGACGAAGAGAAGAGGGATCTGTCCCAAATGGAACCCTATTACGTATTGTGCACTACTTTTGACCAGAGCAGATGGGGCACTATAAGAAGAGTGGAGGTCAACACACGTCCCAGACCCATTTGGAGCCACTTAAAAAGCTTCCTTTCTGTCATGTGGTCTTAATCCCAGCAAAAAGGGTTACATTCAAACATACAGGACTGCACCAATGAGATCCTCGAGCTTACCTTACAGCGGACCACTTCTCCCAGAGCGCACTGGGAGATGTTGCATCACGCTACAAGGTAATTCGCTAGCCATAACAATAGTCAGGAATGATCAGGATAAATATGATTTATTCTTTCTCAAACCAGCGGTTAGGAGGTTAGGATACATGCTAAAAGCGTCTCGCAGTGACAGATTGTTTTCAAGTGGGAGACTGGGAGAGGGTAACGTGAATTTGAAAGCCTTTATCTGACAACTTGTTTCACATGTTAGTGTGTGGTCACAGCAATGCTGCCTCCTCCTACTGTAGTGTGACATCTGAAGTAACAGCAGCTTATGAAGAGACTAAAGAGAGCGATCAGAGAAAAGTGGCTGAGAAAGAGGGAAGGAGGGAGAGAGAGGAAGAGTGTGCAAACGAGAGACAGGAAAGGGTGAAAGGGGGAGGACAAAAAGAGGGAGAGGATATGTGAGGGAAGTAGAGAATGTGCGTGACAGTGATATCTATCGACCTTCAAATATAACTGAAGTCCTTCCACTGGTACTCCGCTTTCATCTCCAGGCTATCTGCACCCGATGGGGAAAGTTAGAGCAATAGTTTAGAATCAACTATTTCTTTCTCTGCATTCCTCGCCTGATGGAAAACCATGCGATAACAGCGCGCAGGATGAAGAATCCACAGGGAAAATCAGCGGGAGAGAGCTAAAAGTATGGCAACGACTAGTGAGACAGCGCTAGCCGGCCAAGTTCTTCAAGTTTTCGTTCATAAGAGACTTTGACATTTTGGTTCTACAGACCTACATTTTGAGAGCAGTAGTGTGTCTACTCCAGAGAGACGAGAGAGTGAGTAAGTAGTGCTGGTATTGTCGTTACGCTCCGGGGCCTGCAGTGACAGTGGAGCCTATCATTTACTCGGGAGTCGAGCCATCATGGCCGCCCACGCTGCCTGTGGTTTCAGCTCTTACAGTGTAGGCAGATTGTCAATGGACACCTCACGGCTCTCTACGGAGACACACCGAGCCGTCATGGCCGCCTACCCTGCCTGTGGCTGCAGCTCTTACAGTGCAGTCAGACTGCAACTGGACGCCTCACAGCTCTCTATGGAGACACACCGAGCCGTCATGGCTGCCTACCCTGCCTGTGGCTACAGCTCTCACAGTGCAGTCAGACTGCAACTGGATGCCTCATGGCTCCCCACGAAGCCAGAGCGAAACACAGAGAGAGAGGATTGGTTTCACGTCACAGAGCTCAACCAAGGAAACCTCACCAGAAAGGTGACTGAGGGGTGAGATGGAGGGGGGAAAGAGGGATAGATTGAGGGATAAAAAAAAAGGGGAGAGGGGACATTGCATCAAATCTAGCCTCTCTGGTGTCCCTGGGGCTGGATCTTGTGTCTGAGGGGGCTGACAGAGATGGTTGCCTCGCTTCTAGTCCTTAGGAAACTGCAGTAATTCGTTTTTTTATGTATTATTTCTTACATTGTTAGCCCAGAAAATCTCAAGTGTTACTACATACAGCCGGGAAGAACTATTGGATATAAGAGCAACGTCAACTCACCAACATTACGACCAGGAATATAACTTTCCCGAAGCGGATCCTCTGTTTGGACCACCACCCAGGACAATGGATCTAATTCCAAAAGCCGACCCAAAACAACAGCGCCGCAGAAGGAGCAGACGAAGTGGCCACCTGGTCAGGCTCCGTAGACATGCACATCGCCCACCACTCCTATACTACTAGCCAATGCCCAGTCTCTTGAAAACAAGGTGGACAAAATTCGAGCAAAGGTTGCCTTCCAGAGAGACAGAGATTGTAACATTGTCATGGAAACATGGCTCTCTCGGCTGATATCGGTCCAGCCACCGGGCTTCTCCATGCATCGCGCTGACAGAGATAAACACCTCTCTGGGAAGAGGAAGGGCGGGGGTGTATGCTTCATGATTAACGACTCATGGTGTGATCATAACAACATACAGGAACTCAAGTCCTTTTGTTCACCCAACCTAGAATTCCTTACAATCAAAGGCAGGCCATTTTACCTACCAAAGAATTCTTGTCAGTTATAGTCACAGCTGTGTACATTCCGCCTCAAGCAGACACCAAGACGCCCATCAAGGAACTTCATTGGACTATATGCAAACTGGAAACCATGTATCCTGAGGCTGCATTTATTGTAGCTGGGGATTTTAACAAAGCAAATTTGAGAACAAGGTTACCTAAATTCTACCAGCATATTGATTGCGCTATGCGTATGGGCAACACCCTCGACCACTGTTACTCTATCTTCCACAATGCATACGAAGCCTTCTCCCGCCCTCCCTTCGGCAAATCCGACCATGATGCTCCTACCGTCTTATAGGCAGAAACTCAAACAGGATGTACCAGTGACGAGAACTATTCAACACTGGTCCGACCAATCGAAAGCCACGCTTCAAGATTGTTTTGATCACGCGGAATATGTTCCGGTCAGCCTCAGAGAACAACATCGACCTATACGCTGACTCAGTGAGTGTGTTTATAAAGAAGTGCATTGGAGATGTTGTTCCCACTGTGACTATTAAAACCTACCCTAACCAGAAACTGTGGATAGATGGGGGCATTCGCGCAAAACTGAAAGCACGATCCATAGCATTTAACCAAAGAGGTCTGGGAATATGTCTGAATACAAACAGTGTAGTTATTCCCTCTGCAAGGCAATCAAACAAGCGAAATGCCAGTACAGGGACAAGGTGGAGTCGCAATTCAACGGCTCAGATACAAGACGTATGTGGCAGGGTCTACAGGAGACAAAAATGTTTTTACCAGAAACGTCACAGACACCGACGTCTTACTTCCAGACAAAATAAACACTTTCCTTGCCTGCTTGGAGGATAATACAGTGCCACCGTCGTTGCCTGCTAACAAGGACTGCCCCCCCCCCTCCCTTCTCCGTGGCTGACGTGAGTAAAACATTTAAACACGTTAAACCTCGCAAGACTGCTGGCCCAGAAAGCATCCACAGCCGCATCCTCAGAGCATGCGCAGACCAGCTGGATGGTGTGTTTACGGACATATTCAATCACTCCCTATCCCAGTCTGTTGTCCCCACATGCCTCAAGATGGCTACCATTGTTCCTGTACCCAAGAAAGCAAAGACAACTGAACTAAAAGACTACTAGCACTCACTTCTGTCATCATGAAGTGCTTTGAGAGACTAGTCAAGGACAATATCACCTCCACCCTACCTGACACCATAGACCCACTTCAGTTTGTATACCGCCCCAACAGGTCCACAGACGATGCAATCGCCATCACACTGTCCAATCCCATCTGGTGAAAAGGAATGCCTATGTAAGAATGCTGTTCATTGACTACAGCACAGCATTCAACACCATAGTACCAAGCTCATTATCAAGCTGGAGGCCCTGGGTCTCGACCCCGTCCTGTGTAATTGGGTCCTGGACTTTGACGGGCCACCCCTAGGTGGTGAAGGTAGGAAACAACATCTCCACTTCGCTGACCCTCAACACTGGGGCCCCACAAGGGTGCATGCTCAGCCCCCTGGTAAACTCCCTGTTCACCTACGACTGCGTGGCCATGCACGCCTCCAACTCAATTATCAAGTTTGCAGACGACACAGTAGTGGGCTTGATTACCAACAACGACGAGACAGCATACAGGGAGGAAGTGAGGGCACTCGGAGTGTGGTGTCGGGAAAACAACCTCTCACTCAACGTCAACAAAACAAAGGAGGTGATCGTGGACTTCAGGAAACAGCAGAGGGAGCACCCCACTATCCACATCAACGAGACAGTAGTGGAGAAGGTGGAAGGTTTTCAGTTCCTCAGCGTATACATCACAGACACTGAAATGATCCACCCACACAGACAGTGTGGTGAAGGCTCAACAGCGCCTCTTCAACCTCAGGAGGCTAAATAAATTTGGCTCGTCACTCAAAACCCTGACAAACTTTTACAGATACACAATCGAGAGCATCCTGTCGGGCTGTATCACTGCCTGGTACGGCAACTGCACCACCCTCAACCACAAGGCTCTCCATAGGGTAGTGAGGTCTGCACAACGCATCACCGGGGACAAACCACCTGCCCTCCATGACACCTAAAGCACCTTGATGTCACAGGAAGGCCAAAAAGATCATCAAGCACATCAACCACTCGAGCCACTGCCTGTTCACACCGCTACCATCCAGAAGGCGAGGTCAGTACAGGTGCATCAAAGCTGGGACCGAGAGACTGAAAAACAGCTTCTATCTCAAGGCCATCAGACTGCTAAACAGCCATCACTAATTCAGAGAGGCTGCTGCCTACCCAATCACTGACAACTTTAATAAATGGATCACTAGTCACTTTATACAATGCCACTAAATAATGCCAATTTAATCATGTTTACATATCTTACATTACCCATATCACATGTATATACTGTATTTTATACCATCAATTGCATGTTGCCTATGCCGCTCGGCCATCCATATATTTATATGTATATATTCTCATTCACCCCTTTAGATTTGTGTGTATGAGGTAGTTGTTGGGGAATTGTTAGATTACGTGTTAGATATTACTGCAAGGTCGGAACTAGAAGCACAAGCACTTCGCTACACTAGCATTAACATCTGCTAGCCATGTGTATGTGACAAATAAAAATGTATTTGATTAGAAAGGGGGGGACTCTGACAGGGGAAGGCCTGGGTTGGTAGATGCTATGGTACTGCAGGAGCTGTGTGCTCCAAGAGACACAGACATATGGAGATAGTTTTAATCATTATCATCACCAGCCACTGACTGCACTGTGCTGCATGGTGCTGTAACACAGAACCTGCTTGACCAGGGAACTGGGCCAGGGACATCAGCACTGCAGAAGTCTAATCTCCTTTCTCTGGTCAGTCCTCCTCATGCAGTAAACTCTTTACCTGGCCACTCACTCAGTCAATCTTCCTCTCTCTCAATCTCTGTCTCGCCATCACCCTCTCCACCTTTGTCCCTCCCCGGTTCTTCCTCTCCCTCCGTCCGTCTACCCCTCTCCCTCCGTCCGTCTACCCCTCTCTCTCCCTCCGTCAGTCTACCCCTCTCCCTCCCTCCGTCCACCCCTCTCCCTCCCTCCGTCCACCCCTCTCCCTCCCTCCGTCCACCCCTCTGTCTCCCTCCCTCCATCCACCCCTCTCCCTCCGTCCGTCTACCCCTCTCCCTCCGTCCGTCTACCCCTCTCCCTCCGTCCGTCTACCCCTCTCCCTCCGTCCGTCTACCCCTCTCCCTCCGTCCGTCTACCCCTCTCCCTCCGTCCGTCTACCCCTCTCCCTCCGTCCGTCTACCCCTCTCCCTCCGTCCGTCTACCCCTCTCCCTCCGTCCGTCTACCCCTCTCCCTCCGTTCGTCTACCCCTCTTGCCATCTCCCTCCTGGCAGCGAGGCCCATCTCTCAGCTATCTCCTTACCAGTAAAGAAGCTGTGGAATGACCTCCAGTCAACACCCTCTGAATGGTGAAGAGTTATTGGCTGATGTCACTCTGCTGCCTGGTGGGCCAACACACAGGCTACATCCAAAAGTGTACCCTACTCCCTATATAGTGCACTACATTTGACCAGGGCCCATAGGGAATAGGGTGCAATTTGGGATGCAACCACAGATGGAGATGGTCTTCCCTCCTCCTTCCCTTGAACAAACTCAACGTTTTTATGGCCAGGATGAGACCGGACAGGGTGGAATTTTCCAGATGACATGAAATTAGATCGTTTTCATACGTCGGGACGACGGAGATTGGAACGACGGCGGTTAGACAGATTGTTTACAGTCAGGCTGTAACTGCCGGTAACGAAGCTGGTCCGCATTAGGGCCTCTGCTCTCTCTATAATCTGTAAATGATTGAGTTTTACATTGGATTTTCGTATAAACGTATATCTGGAAATGTATACACAGAGATTAATAACTAACACACCATAACACTGCTGTGTTATAAGTTGTTCTGATGTTGAAGGATAATATTTCAGAGGGAAAATTATACATTCAAAATACATCGTCAAGGGTGGTCTCTAATAGAGATAATGGAATAAACCTCCACTGCTGAAATTAAACTGAATTCAACTTTGTTTGTCCTGCTTCGTCTGTGAGCATTTCAGTTGAGACTTGAAATAGTTGTATAAATTGAGGGAAGGCCAGGTCCAGAAGCACTTAGAAGAATCTGGGGCACTGTTTAAGAGTGGTTCAATCTTTCAGCAGTTGGAGAGGAAGAGCATGTGTTGGGTGAGACAACAGTAACCTGTGGAGGGAGAGGGAGAGAAAGTAGGCCTCAAGATGAGCTATAAGTACACCCACATGTTTGGCAGCTAGGCTAGCGCTCCTAACTACTGTACAATCAGACAGTGGAGTGATTGCATGTCAAACGTATGGAGAGACGTGCTATAATAACGTATGGAGAGGCGTGCTATAATAACGTATGGAGAGACGTGCTATAATAACGTATGGAGAGACGTGCTATAATAACGTATGGAGAGACGTGCTATAATAACGTATGGAGAGGCGTGCTATAATAACGTATGGAGAGACGTGCTATAATAACGTATGGAGAGACGTGCTATAATAACGTATGGAGAGGTGTGCTATAATAACGTATGGAGAGACGTGCTATAATAACGTATGGAGAGACGTGCTATAATAACGTATGGAAAGACGTGCTATAACAACGTATGGAAAGACGTGCTATAATAACGTATGGAGAGACGTGCTATAATAACGTATGGAGAGGCGTGCTATAATAACGTATGGAGAGACGTGTTATAATAATGTATGGAGAGACGTGCTATAATAATGTATGGAGAGACGTGCTATAATAATGTATGGAGAGACGTGTTATAATAATGTATGGCGACGTGCTATAATAACGTATGGAGAGACGTGCTATAATAACGTATGGAAAGACGTGCTATAATAACGTATGTAGAGACGTGTTATAATAATGTATGGAGACGTGCTATAATAACGTATGGAGAGACGTGCTATAATAATGTATGGAGAAACGTGTTATAATAACGTATGGAGAGGTGCTATAATAACGTATGTAGAGACGTGCTATAATAATGTATGGAGAAACGTGTTATAATAACGTATGGAGAGGTGCTATAATAACGTATGGAGAGGCGTGCTATAATAATGTATGGAGAGACGTGCTATAATAACGTATGGAGAGGTGCTATAATAACGTATGGAGAGGCGTGCTATAATAACGTATGGGGAGACGTGCTATAATAACGTATGGAGAGGCGTGCTATAATAATGTATGGAGAGACATGCTATAATAACGTATGGAGAGGTGCTATAATAACGTATGGAGAGGCGTGCTATAATAACGTATGGAGAGGCGTGCTATAATAATGTATGGAGAGACGTGCTATAATAACGTATGGAGAGACATGCTATAATAATGTATGGAGAGACATGCTATAATAATGTATGGAGAGACATGCTATAATAATGTATGGAGAGACGTGCTATAATAATGTATGGAGAGACGTGCTATAATAATGTATGGAGACGTGCTATAATAATGTATGGAGACGTGCTATAATAACATATGGAGAGTCATGCTATAATAACGTATGGAGAGGCGTGCTATAATAACGTATGGAGAGACGTGCTATAATAATGTATGGAGAGGCGTGCTAGCTCAGGAAGCTGTCAGGGCTCTTTCAAAGAGGAGGGGTAGACATGAGGATGGGTGGGTGGAAGAGAGAATAGGAGGAGAGGATAAGTCGAGGAGAGCAGACTGGATGAGAGCCAGAGGGACATGATGCAAGGTTTGGGCAACGATGGAGGGAGAAGAGACAGAGGGAGGGAGGGGTATCAAAACCAGCCTAGACTGTGTCACCCACCTTGAGATTCAGCTAAATTACTTTAACCCGGCCCTGCTTAAAGGCCTATAGCCTTTTATTACTAAATGTTAAGGCATTAAACTACATTATTCCAGTATAGGGTGCATCTTGGAAGGAGAAGGAGACTATTTATAAGGCGTAAATGTTCTGCATAAACGGACACGGTTAGGTGACGCTAGACCGGCCGGTTTAGTCCAAGATCAATATTGTTCCTATGGAGCTAGCTCCTGGGCTGGAAACACTGAGGCCCCCGGACCCCGACACACACACGCATTGACGCACGCACACACAGACGAATGCCAGAAGCACACACATTTCCTTCTGTAACAGCAGTCTCTTTGGTATCTTTCAATTAGATAATGCTTTATGACTATGAGGTTGCAGACAAATAGGCCTGTCTGAACAAGAGCTTGGTCTAAACAAAAGAAACTCACTCTCCCTCCCTTCTCTCCTCATCCTGACCCGACAGTCCACAGGGTCACACACAGACTGTCCTTTTCTGCTCCCTCTTCTCTCTGGCTCCTTGTCTCTTCACTCTCACTACCATGTTCTGTCTCTCTCTTCCAAGCTTTCTGTCTCAGAGCGAGTTGGTATGTATGGGTCCAGTAGGTAGCCTACTGGTTAGAGCATTGGGGCAGTAACCGAAAAGTTGCTGGATCGAATTCCCGTGGGTTAACTGAACAAGGCAGTTAACCCAGTTCCCCGGTAGGCCGTCATTGTAAATAAGAGTTTGTCCTTAACTGACTTGCCTAGTTAAATAAAGATAAATAAACATGTGAGTGTACAGAACAGAGAGAAGGCCATTATCATCCCCTGGTCACACATCAAACCCTAGCAATGTCCCACATGGCACCCTATTCCCTATAATGTGCACTTCTTTTGACCAGGGCCCACAGAGCATTGGGTGACATTTGGGACACCGCCTGAAACTGTGGTCTGGGACTTCCTACTCAACACAGGTGTGTATATTCATCACACCGTATTGGCCGCCCAGTATTTACCATACACTACTACTACCACTGCTATTACTACCACTACTACTACTACTGCCGCAACTACTACCGCTGCTGCTACTACTGCTGCTGCTGCTACTACCACTGCTACTGCTACTACCGCTGCTACTACTACTACCACTGCTACTACTACCACCACTGCTGCTGCTACTACTACTACTATCGCTGCTGCTACCACTACCACTGCTACTACTATTAGTACCACTGCTACTATGACTACCGCTGCAACTACTATTACTACCACAACTATTACTACCACTGCTACAACTATTACTACCACTGCTACAACTATTACTACCACTGCTGCTACTATTACTACCACTGCTACTACCGCTGCTGCTACTACTACTATTACTACCACTGTAACGATTACTACCACTGCTGCTACTATTACTACCGCTGCTGCTGCTACTATTACTACTACCACTGCTACTACCGCTGCTGCTACTATTACTACCACTGCTACTATTACTACCACTGCTACTACTATTACTACCACTGCTACTACTATTACTACCACTGCTACTACTATTACTACCAATGCTACTACTATTACTACCACTGCTACTATTACTACCACTGCTACTACCGCTGTTGCTACTACTACTATTACTACCACTATTACTACCACTGCTGCTACTATTACCACTGCTGCTATTACTACTACCACTGCTGCTATTACTACTACCACTGCTGCTATTACTACTACCACTGCTGCTATTACTACTACCGCTGCTGCTATTACTACTACCGCTGCTGCTATTACTACTACCGCTGCTGCTATTACTACTACCGCTGCTGCTATTACTACTACCGCTGCTGCTATTACTACTACCGCTGCTGCTATCACTACTACCGCTGCTGCTATCACTACTACCGCTGCTGCTATTACTACCGCTGCTGCTACCGCTGCTGCTACTATTACTACCACTGCTACTACTATTACTACCACTGCTACTACTATTACTACCACTGCTACTACTATTACTACCACTGCTACTACTATTACTACCACTGCTACTACTATTACTACCACTGTTACTACCGCTGCTGCTGCTACTATTACTACTACCACTGCTGCTATTACTACTACCACTGCTGCTATTACTACTACCACTGCTGCTATTACTACTACCACTGCTGCTATTACTACTACCACTGCTGCTATTACTACTACCACTGCTGCTATTACTACTACCACTGCTGCTATTACTACTACCACTGCTGCTAATACTACTACCACTGCTGCTATTACTACTACCACTGCTACTATTACTACTACCACTGCTACTATTACTACTACCACTGCTACTATTACTACTACCACTGCTGCTATTACTACTACCACTGCTGCTATTACTACTACCACTGCTGCTATTACTACTACCACTGCTGCTATTACTACTACCACTGCTGCTATTACTACTACCACTGCTGCTATTACTACTACCACTGCTACTATTACTGCTACTATTACTTCTGCCACTGCTGCTACTACTACTTCTGCCACTACTGCTTCTGCCACTACTGCCGCTGCTACAACCGCTGCTACTACTACTGCCGCTGCTATTACTACTACTACTTCTACTGCCACTACTACTACTACTCAAAAAAAGTTAACTGGGTTCATTGATATTAAAGAGAAACAGGAGAACAGTACAGCTCTACACTAATTTTATTCTCTCTTTTCAACTTTGTGTCAGTCAGGCTATGTTGAGCTGATCCTCACCATGTATGCCAATAGTGCGTGGTTTAACATAACCAGGAAGTAAACAAGGCCAATGGACATGTCCTATCCATGTCCTACTTAAGGGGGGAGACGACTAAGGGGATTATCATTTTAGTCAAATAGTCATGGCCTCTGTGTGTGCTACCAGACCAGAGCCAAACCAGCAGCATCTGTATTCTGCTCATATATTTAGGAAGCAGAGAAATAAATCAAACATTTGCAGATGTTATCGCAGATACAGCAAATGGCTTTTCTGTCTCCAACAGAGGAGTAATAATACTTAATACAAAACAATACACACATAATCCAAAAGTAAAAAGAAAGAAATATCAGAACATACATACATATATATATATATATATATATATATATACATACATAGATACATACACACACATACATACATACATACATACATACATACATACATACATACATACATACATACATACATATACAGTGGGGCTAAAAAGTATTTAGTGAATGACCTGCAGAGAGCTGGGACCAAAGTAACAAAGCCTACCATTAGTAACACACTACGCCGCCAGGGACTGTGTATAGACCTAATACTTATTTTCTACCATCATTTGCTAATAAATTCATTAAAAATCATACAATGTGATTTTCTGGATTTTTTCTTCTCATTTTGTCTGTCATAGTTGAAGTGTACCTATGATGAAAATTACAGGCCTCGCTCATCTTTTTTAGTGGGAGAACTTGCACAATTGGTGGCTGACTAAATACTTTTTTGCCCCACGGTATACACACACACACACACACACACAAATAAATATATATATATAAACGCAACATGTAAAGTGTTGGTCCCATGTTACATGAGCTGAAATAAAGTTCCCTGAAATGTTCCATACCCACAAAACATTTATTTCTCTCCAATTTTGTTGACAAATTTGTTTACATTCCTGTTAGTGAATATTTCTCCTTTGCCAAGATAAGCCATCCACACCTGACAAGTGTGGCATATCAATAAGATGATTAAACAGCATGATCACTACTGCTGGGCACAATAAAAGGCCACTCTCACAACACAATGACACAGATGTCTCAAGTTTTGAGGGAGCATACAATTGGCATATTGACTGCAGGAATGTCCACCAGAGCTGTTGCCAGAGAATTGAATGTTCATTTCTATACCAGAAGCCACCTCCAATGTTGTTTTATAGAACTGGCCTTACAATAGCAGACCATGTGTAACCATGCCAGCCCAGGACCTCCACTTCTGGCTTCTTCAACTGCGGGGCCATCTGAGACCAGCCACCCAGACAGCTGATGAAACTGAGGAGTTCTGTCTCTAATAAAGCCCTTTTGTAGGGAAAAACGTATTCTGATTGGCTAGGCCTGGCTCCCAAGTTGTAACCTCATATAAATATCTTGGAATTTTGGAATCTTGGCCTCTCTTTTAAATTGCATATTCAACAACTTACAAAAAAAATTGAAGCTGAAATTGGGATTTTATTTTAGGAATAAGGCCTTTTTTTCTTTTGAAGCCAGAAGGAGGCTAGTATCAACTACATGTATGCCTTTACTAGACTATGGGGATATTTTATATATGAATGCTTCCACTCAGTGTTTGAGATCAATTGACACTCTTTACCATGGCACTTTGTGATTTATTTTAAACTGCAAAACCCTTACGCACCACTGCACTTTGTATACCAGGGTTGGCTGGCCTTCTCTAGTCACTCGTAGGCTCAGTCACTGGTATACTGTTATTTACAAAGCCATTTTGGGTTTACTACCTTTTTATTTGTGCATTTTTATTGTTCAGAAATGTGGTGGGTACTCTCTTCGTTCGCTGGACTTTATCCTGCTAACTGTTCCAAATGTCCGAACTGAATTTGGTAAAAGGGCTTTGATGTACTCTGCGCCATCGTCTTGGAACACCTTACAAAATACTTTTAAACTGGAAGAACTTGAGGCTTTTGAGGCTGATTCCCTGACCTGTCAATGTTTTTAATTTGCTGTTTTATACTCCTGTGAATTCAATGGTTTTTACTAGATTACATGTAGATTTTCATGTTGTCTGTCTGTCTGTCATTTTTTTTGCAATGACTTGGTGCTGCCTATCTTGGCCAGGGCGCTCTTGAAAAATACATTTTAATCTCAATGAGCCCTTCCTGGTTAAATAAAATAAAATAAAATAGTATAGTAGGTAGGCCTATGCACTCCCGGACTCATTAATATTCTTGTTCAGTACATACAATTGAAGTCGGAAGTTTTACATACACCAGTTTTTCACAGTTCCTGACATTTAATCCTAGTAAAAATTCCCCGTTTTAGGTCAGTTAAGATCACTTTATTTTATTTCTTTATTTTAAGGATGTGAAATGTCAAAATAATAGTAGAGAGAATGATTTATTTCAGCTATTATTTCATTAATCGCATTCCCACTGGGTCAGAAGTTTACATACAATCAATTAGTATTTGGTAGCAATGCCTTCTTGTCATACACACTTTTTCAGTTATGCCCTCAAATCTTCTATAGGATTGAGGTCAGGGCTTTGTGATGGCAACTCCAATACCTTGACTTTGTTGTCCATTTTGCCACAACTTCGGAAGAATGCTTGGGGTCATTGTCCATTTGGAAGACCCATTTGTGACCAAGCTTTAACTTCCTGACGGATGTCTTGAGATGTTGCTTCAATATATCCACATCATTTTCCTCCCTCATGTTGCCATCTATTTTGTGAAGTGCACCAGTCCCTCCTGCAGCAAAGCATCCCCACAACATGATGCTGCAACCCCCGTGCTTCACGGTTGGGATGGTGTTCTTCAGCTTGGAAGCCTCCCACTTTTTCCTCCAAACATAACGATGGTCATTATGGCCAAACAGTTCATTTTTGTTTCATCAGACCAGAGGACATTTCTCCACAAAGTACGATCTTTGTCCATTGCATTTTTAAGGATGTTTTGGAGCAGTGGCTTCTTCCTTGCTGAGCGGCCTTTCAGGTTATGTCGATATAGGAGTCATTTTACTGTGGATATAGATACTTTTGTACCCGTTTCCTCCAGCATCTTCACAAGATCCTTTGCTGTTGTTCTGGGACTGATTCTTCAAAGTTGCCTCCCTTTGCCTTCTTTGCACAATCTTGGCATTCTCTCAACCAGATTCATGAGGTAATCACCTGGAATGCATTAGTAGGTGTGCCTTGTTAAAAGTACATTTGTGGAATTTCTTTCTTTCTTAATGCATTTGAGCCAATCAGTTGTGTTGTGACAAGGTATTCAGAAGATAGCCCTATTTGGTAAAAGACCAAGTCCATATTATGGCAAGTACAGCTCAAATAAAAGAGAAGAGGAATACACACCTCCTCGGCTGAGAGGTAGTGTGTACAAACAGTACACCACAAACATTTAGACACGCACGCATGCTGACATGCCTAAGAGGAACTGTGTACACACACTCTGAAAAGCTGGGATGTCTGGGGCTGCATTAGGAAATAAACACTTTGGGAGTCGAGACAGTTGGTTTCTATCTAAAGTGTTAATTACCTTATAATCTCTCTCCGGCCCTCTCTCTCCCTCAGTGTCGCTGTCCCGCTCTCCCTGTCCATCTCTCTCTCTCTCTGTGTGTGTGTCCCAGTCCCTCTCTCTGTGTGTCCGTGTCCCAGTCCCTCTCTCTGTGTGTGTGTGTCCCAGTCCCTCTCTCTGTGTGTGTGTGTCCCAGTCCCTCTCTCTGTGTGTGTGTGTCCCAGTCCCTCTCTCTGTGTGTGTGTGTCCCAGTCCCTCTCTGTGTGTGTGTGTGTCCCAGTCCCTCTCTCTGTGTGTGTGTGTCCCAGTCCCTCTCTCTGTGTGTGTGTGTCCCAGTCTCTCTCTCTCTCTCTCTCTCTCTCTGTGTGTGTGTGTCCCAGTCCCTCTCTCTGTGTGTGTGTCCCCCAGTCTCTCTCTCTCTCTCTCTTGCTCCTCTCTCTCCCTCTCTCTCTCTCTTGCTCCTTGCTCCTCTCTCTCCCTCTCTCTCTCTCTTGCTCCTCTCTCTCTCTCCTCTCTCTCTCTTGCTCCTCTCTCTCTCTCTCTTGCTCCTCTCTCTCCTCTCTTGCTCCTCTCTCTCCCCCCCCCCCCCCCCCCCCCCTGTCTCTCTGTCACCCCATCTCCCCCGTCTGTCCCTCTCTCTCAATCCGTCTGTCCCTCTCTCTCAATCCGTCTGTCCCCCTCTCTCAATCCGTCTGTCCCCCTCTCTCAATCCGTCTGTCCCCCTCTCTCAATCCGTCTGTCCCCCTCTCTCAATCCGTCTGTCCCCCTCTCTCAACCAGACATTTGCCGAGACGAGCACCAGTACGGCAGCCTTCGAGCGTTTCACAGTGTAGGAATTGTGCCTGATGGTTAATCAATCAGATAGGGTTTACATGAGCCTAGAGGTTGGTAGTCTCCTGATACCCTTCCCCATGGACTTCCTGTCAGGAGGCCTGGCTCTGGGGCAGTGAGTGAGGCTGTGAGTGTGTGGCTGTGAGGCTGTGAGTGTGTGAGGCTGTGATACATTCTTACATGATCTTCTGTTGGAGATCTTCTGGGGCTGAAGAACACTGGCGGCGGGACGACGCAGAGCAAACCTCCTGGAGAAAAAAGAGGAAGAGAGGAAAGTGGGAGGAGAGGACAGGAAATAGGGAGGAGGAGAGGAAAGAGGGAGGAGGAGAGGAAAGAGGGAGGAGGACAGGAAAGAGGGAGGAGGAGAGGAAAGAGGGAGGAGGACAGGAAAGAGGGAGGAGGACAGGAAAGAGGGAGGAGGAGAGGAAAGAGGGAGGAGGAGAGAGGAGAGGAAAGAGAGTATAGGAGAGGAAAGAGAGTATAGGAGAGGAAAGAGAGTATAGGAGAGGAAAGAGGGAGGAGGAGAGAGAGGACAGGAAAGAGAGTATAGGAGAGGAAAGAGAGTATAGGAGAGGAAAGAGAGTATAGGAGAGGAAAGAGGGAGGAGGAGAGAGAGGATAGGAGATGAAATCGGGAGAAAAGAGAGGACAGGAGATGAAAGAGGGAGGAGGAGAAAGAGGATAGGAGAGGAAAGAGGGAGGAGGAGAGGAAAGAGGGAGGAGGAGAGAGGAGAGGAAAGAGAGTATAGGAGAGGAAAGAGTATAGGAGAGGAAAGAGGGAGGAGGAGAGAGAGGACAGGAAAGAGAGTATAGGAGAGGAAAGAGAGTATAGGAGAGGAAAGAGAGTATAGGAGAGGAAAGAGAGTATAGGAGAGGAAAGAGGGAGGAGGAGAGAGAGGACAGGAAAGAGAGTATAGGAGAGGAAAGAGGGAGGAGGAGAGAGGATATGAGATGAAAGAGGGAGTAGAGGTGAGAGAGACAGGATAGGAGATGAAATCGGGAGAAAAGAGAGGACAGGAGAGGAAAGAGGGAGGAGGAGAAAGAGGATAGGAGAGGAAAGAGGGAGGAGAGAGACAGGATAGGAGACAAAATTGGGAGGAGAGACAGAGAGAGGGGGGTAGGAGAGGATAGGAGAGAGGATAGGAAAGGAGGGAGAGAGACGATAGAAGACGAAAGAGGGAGGAAAAGAGAGGAGAGCGAGAGGAGAGAGAGAGAGGAGAGGAAAGGAGAGAGAGACAACAAGGAGAGAGAGTCAGGGGAGACAGACGGAGAGGAGAGACAGAAACAGCGAGGAAAGAGACAGAGGAGGAGAGGAGAGAAAGACAGCGAGGAGAGAGGAGGGGAGGAGAGAGAGACAGCGAGGAGAGAGAGAGACAGCGAGGAGAGAGAGAGACAGCGAGGAGAGAGAGAGACAGCGAGGAGAGAGAGAGACAGCGAGGAGAGAGAGAGAAAGCGAGGAGAGGAGAGAGAGTCAGCGAGGAGAGAAGAGAGGAGAGAGAAGAATCCCAATAAAACCATCAGCTTTCACAGTCCCACTGGGATTAATAAACCCTTTCTGGTATAATACCTAGAAACATCCTTAAATATCCATCACGTTCATTCTTTAGGGTAAGAAAAATGAAAGAAGAGGAGCGAGAGGGAGAAAGATAGAGAAAAAGAGTGGCAGGAATAAATGTGAAGGATTTAGATTTTTTGTGGGGGCAATTTTTTTCTTCTCTGCACTCGTTGATGTTCAGACGGAGCCAAGAAACTGCCCCAGTCCTCCAGCCCAGTCCTCCAGCCCAGTCCTCCAGCCCAGTGATGCACATCAGCAGCCATCTGTGCTTGCCACTGATGTGTGATTTTCCATCCACTCCCCTTCCAAAGTGCTATCATTTTCTGTCATGACTCATTTTGGGCCAGACGCGCACGGAAATCCAAAGTATTTTGGCAGCGCCAGGCAAGAGGGGAGGCGGGTAGAAGGAGGGAGGGAGGAGAGGGGGGAAAAAGGAAAGAGAAAGAAATAGTCATTCCTTTCATTGTGACGGCAGTGAAACACTCCAAGCCTGGACAGGGCTTGTAATGGGGGTGGCAGACAGACAGGTAACACTACCGTTCAAAAGTTTGGGGTCACTTTGAAATGTCCTTGTTCTTTAAAGAAAAGCAAATTTTTTGCCCATTATAATAACATTAAATTGATCAGAAATACAGTGTAGACATTGTTAATGTTGTAAAAGACTGTTGTCGCTGGAAACAGCAGATTGTTTATGGAATATCTACATAGGTGTACAGAGCCCCATTATCAGCAACCATCACTCCTGTGTTCCAATGGCACATTGTGTTAGCTAATCCAAGTTTATCATTTTAAAAGGCTAATTGATAATTATAAAACCCTTTTGCAATTATGTTCGCACAGCTAAAAACTGTTAAATTAAAGAAGCAATAAAACTAGACTTCTTCAGACTAGTTGAGTATCTGGAGCATCAGCATTTGTGGGTTCGATTACAGGCTCAAAATGGCCAGAAACAAAGTACTTTCTTCTGAAACTCATTGGTCTATTCTTGTTTCTGAGAAATTAAGGCTATTCCATGGGAGAAATTGCCAAGAAACATGAAGATCCCGTACAGCGCTGTGTACTACTCCATTCACAGAACAGCGCAAACT
>NC_034191.2:57717262-57736059 GCF_002021735.2 Oncorhynchus kisutch | reverse complement strand
GGGCCCCGGCACCAAAACACAACTATAAACAGCAGGTCAATGATAACATACACACACAAGCATGGACTAAAACACACACACACAGACAGACACACACACCAGAATGTGGATGATTTCATCTGGCTTCTTGTCATCCACAGGAACCCCGTTCACTTCCCTCAGCACGTCGCCTACATGGATCAGACCTGGGACAGGGACAAGACAGGGGAGAGAGAGGGAGGAAGAGAGAGAGAGGAGAGCAAAATAGAGAAGACACAGACACAGAGACATAACACACATTGTACAGAGTGCACACAAACACAGCTATAGACACACAATAGAAAATACAGACCTACTAATAGAAATCCTTTGGAAGTTAATATCAGACTAAACAATAAGTGTCCACTGCATTTTAAAATGAGTATAATGAATGTGTGAGGTTGTATTGCTTTAGTAACACACACAGCTTGGGGGGGGGGGGGGTTCTGAGAGAGAGAGAGAGAGAGAGAGAGAGAGAGAGAGAGAGAGAGAGAAGAGGGAGAGAAAGAGAGAGAGAGAGAGAGAGAGAGAGAGAGAGAAAGAGAGTGGGTGGAGAGAGAGAGAGGGTGGGTGGAGAGAGAGAGAGGGTGGGTGGAGAGAGAGAGAGGGTAGGTGGAGAGAGAGAGAGGGTAGGTGGAGAGAGAGAGAGAGAGTGGGTGGAGAGAGAGAGAGAGAGAGAGGGTGGAGAGAGAGAGAGAGTGGGTGGGTGGAGAGAGAGAAAGAGAGAGAGAGAGAGAGAGTGGGTGGGTGGGTGGAGAGAGAGAAAGAGAGAGAGAGAGAGAGAGGGTGGTGGAGAGAGAGAAAGAGAGAGAGAGAGAGTGGGTGGGTGGGTGGAGAGAGAGAGAGAGAGAGAGAGAGTGGGTGGGTGGGTGGGTGGTTGGAGAGAGAGAGAGAGAGAGAGAGTAGGTAGGTGGGTGGGTGGGTGGAGAGAGAGAGAGAGTGGGTGGGTGGAGAGAGAGAGAGAGAGTGGGTGGGTGGAGAGAGAGAGAGAGAGTGGGTGGGTGGAGAGAGAGAGACAAATATAACTAACCACTTCTGTCTGCTGCTCCACCTCTCATGATCCTGGCGATAAGGATGGCTCCTGTGTGCTCATCACGCTTTATTGTAGCTCCCTGCGTCACAGACACACAAGGAACAGGTCAATAGATGAAGTATCAAATGAAGGTTTATTTTTTGTTGTTCTTTTTATATTAGATTTTTTACCCCTTTTTCTCCCCAATTCTGTGGTATCCAACTGTCTCATCGCTGCAACACCCAGAAGCCAGCCGCACCAACGTGTCGGAGGAAACACCGTACACCTGGCGACCGTGTCAGAGGGCACTGTTCCCGGCTCACCACGGGTGTCACTAGAGCGCGATGGGACAAGGACATCCCTGCCGGCCCTCCCCTAACCCGGACGACGCTGCGCCGCCCCATGGGTCTCCCGGTCGCGGCTGGCTGTGACAGAGCCTGGACTCGTACCCAGAGTCTCCAGTGGCACAGCTGGCCCTGAGATGCAGTGCCTTAGACCACTGCGCCACTCGGGAGGCCATCATATGGTGTTACACATGTACCAATATCCAGAGATTCCATCATGAACGTCCAACAGACATTTTCTGGTCAACCATCACTTCCAACCTGCTACACCTCTCTATGATTTCCAATCCAAACCCCACTTCAATCAACCACTGGGGTGAATCCCCTTACTGGTTGACATGAACGCCACAGCACAGGCTGCACAGTACAGTCCAAACCTTACCCGGCATAGACATCCTTCCCGGGACCATGTCTGTCTGGACCAGCCCCTGACTGAAGGAAAAGTGAGGCCCTAGCAGATAGTTAACCTTCAGTCCTGTAGCATCAGCAGACATACAGACACTGTCTCCCTGGCCCTCTCTCCCTCTCTCTCTCTCCAGACACCCTGTGTTTTCACTGTCGTCTTTACTGCCCCGTAGCTGAGACCAGGACACAGAGGGCAGGGGGAGAGACACTCAGACAGGATATAGAGGACTGAAGGGATGAGGTTTCAGTGCAGCCAGTGATGCGTTTACCAGGGCTTCTCTCTCTCCCTCTCTTCAGCCAGCCAAAGACAATGGGTCCAGGGTGTGCCAACAGCCAACCCGCCCCGCCCTTCCGCAAGCAACTTATCGGCAGAGTGCTGGATGGTGGACGGACGCTGGCACACAGCGAGACGAGAGACGGCGAAACCTTTTTCGATTCCCGGCCAAAGCATTGAGTGTCATCACCGCCAGCCTATCCGACCGGACAGCGCCAGACGGGTAACGGCTCCGTAGACGTGTCGTCTAGGCATATAGTTATGAACTAGAAAGAAGTCATCCCTCGCTCCTCTCGTCTCTACCTGTTATTCACATCATTTTCAAGACTGTTATTGTTTCTGTGAAAGAAGAGGCTCCTTTTTCTCCACGGTGTGTGGACTGTGCTTCGTTTCAAACTGTCCAACGAACTGCCATGTTGCTCTAACCAACTGCTACTAGGGCCTAGCCAGGGGCGCTCAGAGACGCCAATGACGAGGCGGTGGCCAACCAAACGTCCTTCCGTTTCATTTTTCTTGGGCGACCTACCTAAATATGGTACCTCCATAGCTCCAACAGGCAGGAGTGTCATGGCTGACAAGAAGCGCAGAGAGATCACTGGTTTCTTCCACTAAATTACCACGTCACCCTCACCGTTTTCTCAACCTGTTCCCTCCTAAATGGTTTTCTCCCCCAATAATACTTTTCTCAAGGTCCTTTCCTCTATGTGACGTTGAGTTAAGACGAGATGGCGGCTGGTCTAGATGGAAAGAGCAGAGGCCCTTCCTTTAACATGGGGATAAGACGCTCCTCAGGTCAAAGATCTTCACAGCTTTTCCATTTCATCAAATAGTTTGTCCAATTATGGTAACCAGAGAGGTTTTGGTAGAAGGAAATCAGAGGAGGGGTGGAGAGGGCAGAACACTGTCAAACCCTGGTGTCAAGGTCACAGCTAACCCATTACAGAGACTATAAACAGCTGAAACATGATGTAATAGGAGAGGGAGGGAGAGAGATGAGGAGGGAGGGGGCACCAGACAGAGAGAGGGCAGAGAAAGAAAGCAAACAGAGAGAGAGACAGAGAGAGATACAGGTCTGTGTCATTTCTCAGAGCAGTTTCCAGACCGCAGGGGGCGGAGGGTGGCATCTCTCTGCTTTTCATCCAGTTGGGATGTTTTTGTCAGTGTGTTGTTGGCTGGGGGACTGTGATGGATGTTTTTGTCAGTGTGTTGTTGGCTGGGGGACTGTGATGGATGTTTTTGTCAGTGTGTTGTTGGCTGGGGGACAGGACTGTGATGGATGTTTTTGTCAGTGTGTTGTTGGCTTGGGGACTGTGATGGATGTTCTTGTCAGTGTGTTGTTGGCTGGGGGCCTGTGATGGATGTTTTTGTCAGTGTGTTGTTGGCTGGGGGACTGTGATGGATGTTTTTGTCAGTGTGTTGTTGGCTGTGGGACAGGACTGTGATGGATGTTTTAGTCAGTGTGTTGTTGGCTGGGGGACAGGACTGTGATGGATGTTTTTGTCAGTGTGTTGTTGGCTGGGGGACAGGACTGTGATGGATGTTTTAGTCAATGTGTTGTTGGCTGGGGGACAGGACTGTGATGGATGTTTAGTCAGTGTGTTGTTGGCTGGGGGACAGGACTGTGATGGATGTTTTAGTCAGTGTGTTGTTGGCTGGGGGACAGGACTGTGATGGATGTTTTAGTCAGTGTGTTGTTGGCTGGGGGACTGTGATGGATGTTTTAGTCAGTGTGTTGTTGGCTGGGGGACTGTGATGGATGTTTTTGTCAGTGTGTTGTTGGCTGGGGGACTGTGATGGATGTTTTTGTCAGTGTGTTGTTGGCTGGGGGACTGTGATGGATGTTTTTGTCAGTGTGTTGTTGGCTGGGGGACTGTGATGGATGTTTTTGTCAGTGTGTTGTTGGCTGGGGGACTGTGATGGATGTTTTTGTCAGTGTGTTGTTGGCTGGGGGACTGTGATGGATGTTTTTGTCAGTGTGTTGTTGGCTGGGGGGCTGTGATGGATGTTTTTGTCAGTGTGTTGTTGGCTGTGGGACAGGACTGTGATGGATGTTTTAGTCAGTGTGTTGTTGGCTGGGGGACAGGACTGTGATGGATGTTTTAGTCAGTGTGTTGTTGGCTGGGGGACAGGACTGTGATGGATGTTTTAGTCAGTGTGTTGTTGGCTGGGGGACAGGACTGTGATGGATGTTTTAGTCAGTGTGTTGTTGGCTGGGGGACAGGACTGTGATGGATGTTTTTGTCAGTGTGTTGTTAGCTGGGGGACAGGACTGTGATGGATGTTTTAGTCAGTGTGTTGTTGGCTGGGGGACAGGACTGTGATGGATGTTTTAGTCAGTGTGTTGTTGGCTGGGGGACTGTGATGGATGTTTTAGTCAGTGTGTTGTTGGCTGGGGACTGTGATGGATGTTTTTGTCAGTGTGTTGTTGACTGGGGGACAGGACTGTGATGGATGTTTTAGTCAGTGTTTTGTTGGCTGGGGGACTGTGATGGATGTTTTTGTCAGTGTGTTGTTGGCTGGGGGACAGGACTGTGATGGATGTTTTTGTCAGTGTGTTGTTGGCTGGGGGACTGTGATGGATGTTTTTGTCAGTGTGTTGTTGGCTGGGGGACTGTGATGGATGTTTTTGTCAGTGTGTTGTTGGCTGGGGGACTGTGATGGATGTTTTAGTCAGTGTGTTGTTGGCTGGGGGACTGTGATGGATGTTTTTGTCAGTGTGTTGTTGGCTGGGGGACTGTGATGGATGTTTTTGTCAGTGTGTTGTTGGCTGGGGGACAGGACTGTGATGGATGTTTTAGTCAGTGTGTTGTTGGCTGGGGGACTGTGATGGATGTTTTTGTCAGTGTGTTGTTGGCTGGGGGACAGGACTGTGATGGATGTTTTTGTCAGTGTGTTGTTGGCTGGGGGACTGTGATGGATGTTTTTGTCAGTGTGTTGTTGGCTGGGGGACTGTGATGGATGTTTTTGTCAGTGTGTTGTTGGCTGTGGGACAGGACTGTGATGGATGTTTTAGTCAGTGTGTTGTTGGCTGGGGGCCAGGACTGTGATGGATGTTTTAGTCAGTGTGTTGTTGGCTGGGGGCCTGTGATATATGTTTTTGTCAGTGTGTTGTTGGCTGGGGGACTGTGAAGGATGTTTTAGTCAGTGTGTTGTTGGCTGGGGGCCTGTGATGGATGTTTTAGTCAGTGTGTTGTTGGCTGGGGGACAGGACTGTGATGGATGTTTTAGTCAGTGTGTTGTTAGCTGGGGGACAGGAATGTGATGGATGTTTTTGTCAGTGTGTTGTTGGCTGGGGGACAGGACTGTGATGGATGTTTTTGTCAGTGTGTTGTTGGCTGGGGGACAGGACTGTGATGGATGTTTTTGTCAGTGTGTTGTTGGCTGGGGGACAGGACTGTGATGGATGTTTTTGTCAGTGTGTTGTTAGCTGGGGGACAGGACTGTGATGGATGTTTTTGTCAGTGTGTTGTTGGCTGGGGGACTGGGATGGATGTTTTTGTCAGTGTGTTGTTGGCTGGGGGACTGTGATGGATGTTTTTGTCAGTGTGTTGTTGGCTGTGGGACAGGACTGTGATGGATGTTTTAGTCAGTGTGTTGTTGGCTGGGTGACAGGACTGTGATGGATGTTTTTGTCAGTGTGTTGTTGGCTGGGGGACAGGACTGTGATGGATGTTTTAGTCAGTGTGTTGTTGGCTGGGGGACAGGACTGTGATGGATGTTTTTGTCAGGGTGTTGTTGGCTGGGGGGACAGGACTGTGATGGATGTTTTAGTCAGTGTGTTGTTGGCTGGGGGCCTGTGATGGATGTTTTGTCAGTGTGTTGTTGGCTGGGGGCCTGTGATATATGTTTTTGTCAGTGTGTTGTTGGCTGGGGGACAGGACTGTGATGGATGTTTTAGTCAGTGTGTTGTTGGCTGGGGGACTGTGATGGATGTTTTTGTCAGTGTGTTGTTGGCTGGGGGACAGGACTGTGATGGATGTTTTTGTCAGTGTGTTGTTGGCTGGGGGACTGTGATGGATGTTTTTGTCAGTGTGTTGTTGGCTGGGGGACTGTGATGGATGTTTTTGTCAGTGTGTTGTTGGCTGTGGGACAGGACTGTGATGGATGTTTTAGTCAGTGTGTTGTTGGCTGGGGGCCAGGACTGTGATGGATGTTTTAGTCAGTGTGTTGTTGGCTGGGGAACTGTGATGGATGTTTTTGTCAGTGTGTTGTTGGCTGGGGGACAGGACTGTGATGGATGTTTTTGTCAGTGTGTTGTTGGATGGGGGACAGGACTGTGATGGATGTTTTTGTCAGTGTGTTGTTGGCTGGGGGACAGGACTGTGATGGATGTTTTAGTCAGTGTGTTGTTAGCTGGGGGACAGGAATGTGATGGATGTTTTTGTCAGTGTGTTGTTGGCTGGGGGACAGGACTGTGATGGATGTTTTAGTCAGTGTGTTGTTGGCTGGGGGACTGTGATGGATGTTTTAGTCAGTGTGTTGTTGGCTGGGGGACTGTGATGGATGTTTTTGTCAGTGTGTTGTTGGCTGGGGGACTGTGATGGATGTTTTTGTCAGTGTGTTGTTGGCTGGGGGACAGGACTGTGATGGATGTTTTAGTCAGTGTGTTGTTGGCTGGGGGACTGTGATGGATGTTTTTGTCAGTGTGTTGTTGGCTGGGGGACAGGACTGTGATGGATGGATGTTTTTGTCAGTGTGTTGTTGGCTGGGGGACTGTGATGGATGTTTTTGTCAGTGTGTTGTTGGCTGGGGGACTGTGATGGATGTTTTTGTCAGTGTGTTGTTGGCTGTGGGACAGGACTGTGATGGATGTTTTAGTCAGTGTGTTGTTGGCTGGGGGCCAGGACTGTGATGGATGTTTTAGTCAGTGTGTTGTTGGCTGGGGAACTGTGATGGATGTTTTTGTCAGTGTGTTGTTGGCTGGGGGACAGGACTGTGATGGATGTTTTAGTCAGTGTGTTGTTGGATGGGGGACAGGACTGTGATGGATGTTTTTGTCAGTGTGTTGTTGGCTGGGGGACAGGACTGTGATGGATGTTTTAGTCAGTGTGTTGTTAGCTGGGGGACAGGAATGTGATGGATGTTTTTGTCAGTGTGTTGTTGGCTGGGGGACAGGACTGTGATGGATGTTTTTGTCAGTGTGTTGTTGGCTGGGGGACAGGACTGTGATGGATGTTTTAGTCAGTGTGTTGTTGGCTGGGGGACAGGACTGTGATGGATGTTTTTGTCAGTGTGTTGTTGGCTGGGGGCCTGTGATGGATGTTTTAGTCAGTGTGTTGTTGGCTGGGGGACAGGACTGTGATGGATGTTTTTGTCAGTGTGTTGTTGGCTGGGGGACAGGACTGTGATGGATGTTTTTGTCAGTGTGTTGTTAGCTGGGGGACAGGACTGTGATGGATGTTTTTGTCAGTGTGTTGTTGGCTGGGGGACTGGGATGGATGTTTTTGTCAGTGTGTTGTTGGCTGTGGGACAGGACTGTGATGGATGTTTTTGTCAGTGTGTTGTTGGCTGTGGGACAGGACTGTGATGGATGTTTTAGTCAGTGTGTTGTTGGCTGGGGGACAGGACTGTGATGGATGTTTTTGTCAGTGTGTTGTTGGCTGGGGGACAGGACTGTGATGGATGTTTTAGTCAGTGTGTTGTTGGCTGGGGGACAGGACTGTGATGGATGTTTTTGTCAGTGTGTTGTTGGCTGGGGGGACAGGACTGTGATGGATGTTTTAGTCAGTGTGTTGTTGGCTGGGGGCCTGTGATATATGTTTTTGTCAGTGTGTTGTTGGCTGGGGGACAGGACTGTGATGGATGGATGTTTTTGTCAGTGTGTTGTTGGCTGGGGGACTGTGATGGATGTTTTTGTCAGTGTGTTGTTGGCTGTGGGACAGGACTGTGATGGATGTTTTAGTCAGTGTGTTGTTGGCTGGGGGCCAGGACTGTGATGGATGTTTTAGTCAGTGTGTTGTTGGCTGGGGAACTGTGATGGATGTTTTTGTCAGTGTGTTGTTGGCTGGGGGACAGGACTGTGATGGATGTTTTAGTCAGTGTGTTGTTGGATGGGGGACAGGACTGTGATGGATGTTTTTGTCAGTGTGTTGTGGGCTGGGGGACAGGACTGTGATGGATGTTTTAGTCAGTGTGTTGTTAGCTGGGGGACAGGAATGTGATGGATGTTTTTGTCAGTGTGTTGTTGGCTGGGGGACAGGACTGTGATGGATGTTTTTGTCAGTGTGTTGTTGGCTGGGGGACAGGACTGTGATGGATGTTTTAGTCAGTGTGTTGTTGGCTGGGGAACTGTGATGGATGTTTTTGTCAGTGTGTTGTTGGCTGGGGGACAGGACTGTGATGGATGTTTTAGTCAGTGTGTTGTTGGATGGGGGACAGGACTGTGATGGATGTTTTTGTCAGTGTGTTGTTGGCTGGGGGACAGGACTGTGATGGATGTTTTAGTCAGTGTGTTGTTAGCTGGGGGACAGGAATGTGATGGATGTTTTTGTCAGTGTGTTGTTGGCTGGGGGCCTGTGATGGATGTTTTAGTCAGTGTGTTGTTGGCTGGGGGACAGGACTGTGATGGATGTTTTTGTCAGTGTGTTGTTGGCTGGGGGACAGGACTGTGATGGATGTTTTTGTCAGTGTGTTGTTAGCTGGGGGACAGGACTGTGATGGATGTTTTTGTCAGTGTGTTGTTGGCTGGGGGACTGGGATGGATGTTTTTGTCAGTGTGTTGTAGGCTGTTGGACAGGACTGTGATGGATGTTTTTGTCAGTGTGTTGTTGGCTGTGGGACAGGACTGTGATGGATGTTTTAGTCAGTGTGTTGTTGGCTGGGGGACAGGACTGTGATGGATGTTTTTGTCAGTGTGTTGTTGGCTGGGGGACAGGACTGTGATGGATGTTTTAGTCAGTGTGTTGTTGGCTGGGGGACAGGACTGTGATGGATGTTTTTGTCAGTGTGTTGTTGGCTGGGGGGACAGGACTGTGATGGATGTTTTAGTCAGTGTGTTGTTGGCTGGGGGCCTGTGATATATGTTTTTGTCAGTGTGTTGTTGGCTGGGGGACAGGACTGTGATGGATGGATGTTTTTGTCAGTGTGTTGTTGGCTGGGGGACTGTGATGGATGTTTTTGTCAGTGTGTTGTTGGCTGGGGGACTGTGATGGATGTTTTTGTCAGTGTGTTGTTGGCTGTGGGACAGGACTGTGATGGATGTTTTAGTCAGTGTGTTGTTGGCTGGGGGCCAGGACTGTGATGGATGTTTTAGTCAGTGTGTTGTTGGCTGGGGAACTGTGATGGATGTTTTTGTCAGTGTGTTGTTGGCTGGGGGACAGGACTGTGATGGATGTTTTAGTCAGTGTGTTGTTGGATGGGGGACAGGACTGTGATGGATGTTTTTGTCAGTGTGTTGTTGGCTGGGGGACAGGACTGTGATGGATGTTTTAGTCAGTGTGTTGTTAGCTGGGGGACAGGAATGTGATGGATGTTTTTGTCAGTGTGTTGTTGGCTGGGGGACAGGACTGTGATGGATGTTTTTGTCAGTGTGTTGTTGGCTGGGGGCCTGTGATGGATGTTTTAGTCAGTGTGTTGTTGGCTGGGGGACAGGACTGTGATGGATGTTTTTGTCAGTGTGTTGTTGGCTGGGGGACAGGACTGTGATGGATGTTTTTGTCAGTGTGTTGTTAGCTGGGGGACAGGACTGTGATGGATGTTTTTGTCAGTGTGTTGTTGGCTGGGGGACTGGGATGGATGTTTTTGTCAGTGTGTTGTTGGCTGTGGGACAGGACTGTGATGGATGTTTTTGTCAGTGTGTTGTTGGCTGTGGGACAGGACTGTGATGGATGTTTTAGTCAGTGTGTTGTTGGCTGGGGGACAGGACTGTGATGGATGTTTTTGTCAGTGTGTTGTTGGCTGGGGGACAGGACTGTGATGGATGTTTTAGTCAGTGTGTTGTTGGCTGGGGGACAGGACTGTGATGGATGTTTTTGTCAGTGTGTTGTTGGCTGGGGGGACAGGACTGTGATGGATGTTTTAGTCAGTGTGTTGTTGGCTGGGGGCCTGTGATATATGTTTTTGTCAGTGTGTTGTTGGCTGGGGGACTGTGAAGGATGTTTTTGTCAGTGTGTTGTTGGCTGGGGGACAGGACTATGATGGATGTTTTTGTCAGTGTGTTGTTGGCTGGGGGACTGTGATGGATGTTTTTGTCAGTGTGTGGTTGGCTGGGGGACTGTGATGGATGTTTTTGTCAGTGTGTTGTTGGCTGGGGGACTGTGAAGGATGTTTTTGTCAGTGTGTTGTTGGCTGGGGGACTGTGATGGATGTTTTTGTCAGTGTGTTGTTGGCTGGGGGACTGTGATGGATGTTTTTGTCAGTGTGTTGTTGGATGGGGGACTGTGATGGATGTTTTTGTCAGTGTGTTGTTGGCTGGGGGACTGTGATGGATGTTTTTGTCAGTGTGTTGTTGGCTGGGGGACTGTGATGGATGTTTTAGTCAGTGTGTTGTTGGCTGGGGGACAGGACTGTGATGGATGTTTTAGTCAGTGTGTTGTTGGCTGGGGGGACAGGACTGTGATGGATGTTTTAGTCAGTGTGTTGTTGGCTGGGGGCCTGTGATGGATGTTTTTGTCAGTGTGTTGTTGGCTGGGGGCCAGGACTATGATGGATGTTTTAGTCAGTGTGTTGTTGGCTGGGGGCCTGTGATATATGTTTTTGTCAGTGTGTTGTTGGCTGGGGGACTGTGAAGGATGTTTTAGTCAGTGTGTTGTTGGCTGGGGGCCTGTGATGGATGTTTTAGTCAGTGTGTTGTTGGCTGGGGGACAGGACTATGATGGATGTTTTTGTCAGTGTGTGGTTGGCTGGGGGACTGTGATGGATATTTTTGTCAGTGTGTTGTTGGCTGGGGGACTGTGAAGGATGTTTTTGTCAGTGTGTTGTTGGCTGGGGGACTGTGATAGATGTTCTTGTCAGTGTGTTGTTGGCTGGGGGACTGTGATGGATGTTTTTGTCAGTGTGTGGTTGGCTGGGGGACTGTGATGGATGTTTTTGTCAGTGTGTTGTTGGCTGGGGGACTGTGATGGATGTTTTTGTCAGTGTGTTGTTGGCTGGGGGACTGTGATGGATGTTTTTATTAGGTTTCATCGATAAGGAGGGAAGAATGCATATGATTCCTGGTTCACCTCATTGTGAACTCAGCTGAGACACGGTAGGAAAACGAGCTCTCCTAGATAAGAGTATTGCAGTCATCAGCCAAGTCATCAGACAGACTACTGGGGGGGGGGGGGGGGGGGGGTTAGACAGCCTAGCAACCACCCAACAGGGGCCAGCAAGGTGAGGCCCATTAGGAGGGGAGGAAAGAGGGGAGGGAGGGAGGGAGGGAGGAGGGAGAGAGAGTAAGAGATAAAAAGAGAAAGTGGGGGGCTGGGGGGGGGTGGAGGGTGAGACTGGGGGATAGGTCCTCTCCAGGAAGGAGACATTAGTGACGACTTGTTTACATCAACTAACACCGAGCTGTTTAACTAATGAGTACTTCACGTATAGTAATCAATTTGACCCTCTCTCTGATCGTTTGAAAGTTAATGACCAACTTTTCCCTCTTCCACAGCAGTCCACACGTCCCCCCTCCTTACCTCCCACAGCAGTCCACACGTCCCCCCTCCTTACCTCCCACAGCAGTCCACACGTCCTCCCACAGCAGTCCACATGTCCTCCCTCCTTACCTCCCACAGCAGTCCACACGTCCTCCCTCCTCATCTCCCACCCCTCCCACAGCAGTCCACACGTCCTCCCTCCTCATCTCCCACAGCAGTCCACACGTCCTCCCTCCTTACCTCCCACCCCTCCCACAGCAGTCCACACATTCTCCCTCCTTACCTCCCATCCCTCCCACAGCAGTCCACACATCCTCCCTCCCACAGCAGTCCAAACGTCCTCCCTCCTTACCTCCCACAGCAGTCCACACGTCCTCCCTCCTTACCTCCCACCCCTCCCACAGCAGTCCACACATCCTCCCTCCTTGCATTCCACCCCTCCCACAGCAGTCCACACGTCCCCCCCTCCTTACCTCCCACCCCTCCCCCACAGCAGTCCACATGTCCTCCCTCCTTACCTCCCACCCCTCCCCCACAGCAGTCCACATGTCCTCCCTCCTTACCTCCCACCCCTCCCACAGCAGTCCACACGTCCTCCCTACACTTCATTCCCTATTTCCTGGGACAAATGGCGCTGTTCTGTAAGCAGGCTAACAGACCTGACCTGCTTTGGAAGTACTAGGAGAGGTAGAGGCCCCTCCATGGTACAGAGGAGTTTTGGGATAAATGTTGTAACCCAATGGTAAACTTAACCCTACCTCCCCGTTCTGCTGATGCCCTGTGGTTAACTCTCATCGACAGCACTGACGCATAGCTCCTAATGAGCAAATACATAAACAGCCCTGAACCAAAAGAAGCTCTGGCTTCAAACACTGGGACGGGTGCATACAAGCACACACCCACAAACACATACAGTAGGGAAAGATTCACTAGCTTGCATGGGGCCTCTCCTGAAGCTGCTAACCTGAGGATGGCTGCTCTGTTCGTTAACACAGACCCATCAGCACTCGCGGGCACATGGAAGCCATTTGGGAGAGTTGCGGACGAGCCAAGGAGAGTTTAACTCGAGCCAGGGAAACGGTGGTGCCCGGGGGTTACCTGAACGCAGGCCAGCCAAAGACTGACTAACAGTCAGACAGACATAGGCCTAGGTTGCATCCCAAATGGCACCCTATTCCCTATATAGTGCACTACCTTCGACCAGGACCCTATAGCATCTGGTTAAATGTAATGCACTATATAGGGAGTAGGGTGCCATTTGGGACACGACTAGACAGGCAGGAGGACTTAAGGATTATGATTGATGTTGGACAATCACAAAGCCTGATGAATGAACTACACTAGTAAGTAGAAGGGCCACCACTTAACCATCAAGTGACTGGCTAAACGTCGTCATTCTCACCAAATAGATAGCTTAGTTAGCCCAAGAGGAGGGAAACATAAGGAAGTGTCTCTGTGTGTGTGTATTTTGTTTCGCTTTTCGCCCCTCGCCTCCCTAAGAGTCTTCCGACTCGGGGCGGAGGTCTAAAAATAGGCATTACTTATAAGAAGCGAGCGAGCCTCTCTCCGAAAAATGATATGTTGGAGAAGTTAGCGATGTGGAATAGTCCTGGTGGAATCAGCAGTGCTTTTAGGTCAATTACTCATCAGTAAGTAAGGTGATCCTCTGCTCTCCCCCTGATCAGCTCCATATGGGAACCTCTGCTCCGACCACCATTACTATATTTTGAACACATAAAATGTTTCTGATCGTTATTGTAGGCCCGGCCAAAACTCAATAGCTTAATCTCCGCGGTGTGATGAGAATTGGAGAAATATTCATCCATATCAGACTGTTAGTTATATTCTCTCTCCGAGGCTCTGTGAACGGCCGTATAAAAAAACACATGCAGAGCGAGACAAGGTTGCCGTATTAAGTACGTGATGACAAATGGCTCACACTTTACATATTCACTCAACTTTGAGAAAGAGGAAATCGGGGACAATCTGGATTGCCTCACGGTATATAGGAGGCGAGCGTGCATTTCTGAGCACGAACGAGAGGCAAGCGATATCTTCCAGGGACTTTCAACATGCGCTGGAGCCACGATAGAGTGGGGCAGGGGCCAGGACAGTTACTGCTGCAGTAAGAGAGACCTCAGCCCTCTGCTCAACACACGTCAGTCAGGACCAGAGCCTACTGGCTGGCTTAGGTTTCAGGGGGCTGGTGGCTGTGGCCCTGGGCAGAGAGACTGGACAGTTACTGCAGCTGCAGACATAGGGCTGGATGGCTGGGTGGGCCTTCAGGGGGGTAAATAATTATTGGGGATTAAGTATAGGTGCTGGGGGGCCTGGACAGTTATAGCAGCAGCAGGAGAGGCTTCAGACCTTAGCACAGCACACTGGGGCTGGGTGTCTGGCCTGGCCATGGTGGAGAAACAGAGGACAGAAGTCATCTTATACAGCCCTAACCCTGCCTGGCTGGGGCTTCAGGGCATCTAGGGTATACGATTGGGGATTGGGAATAAGGGCTGGGGCCAGGGCCATAGGATCTGCTGGCTGGTTCTTCAGCAGTCTGGTATCTAGAGCTGGGATTGGGGCTCTGGCTGGAACAACAGGACTGGTGGTGTGGCTGGGGCTTCAGGAGTCTGGGTGTGTGGCCTGGTCATAGCGGAGAACCAGAGGGGATCCTCTTACCCCCCCCCCCCCTCAACCTGCCAGCAAAAACAAGCAGGCGTCTCCATTTCACACACACATCCCTCAGTCCGTAACGACCACTCATAACATTGTCTGAGCCTGTGGCATTCAACAAATATTATTTTTCCCTGCAAATTGAACGAGACAAGAAAAAACAAATGTGAGTGTTCGGGCCAGTGGGCGAGAACGTGTTTTGACATGATGTCACTTAACAGCAAATTGTAACGGCGACAATAAACTCTCACTTTGGCTCGGCAAGTCCGCTACCTGCCACCATGTTGACTGAAGTATTTAGGATATAAATACAAATGTAGTGGAAACCACATGCTAGCATTTTGCTCTCACCAGATGTTGACTGTGGAAAATAGAATCACAATGGAAACAAGGCCTCCTGGACATTAAAACGCAATTACCTCCAATCATATCTCTAAAAGTGTGCCATTCAGCCTTACGTCAGACGGATGGCATATCACCCCCATTACATATAGGACCATTCAGAAACAGAGCCAACTGAGCATTTATGAGGCCTTGCATACTTAATCCCAGAGAGGAAATACAACGCATCGTCTGAAAAACGAAATGAATGAAAGAAAGTAAAGTGATACTCAGGTAATACAGTAATGAATGTATGTGGTCATGATTGAGAAATTAACTTTGTAATTCACTGTGGTACTCCTACATTATAATACAGAGCAGTAGATCATTCACTGTGGTACTCCTACATTATAATACAGAGCAGTAGATCATTCACTGTGGCACTCCTACATTATAATACAGAGCAGGAGATCATTCACTGTGGTACTCCTACATTATAATACAGAGCAGGAGATCATTCACTGTGGTACTCCTACATTATAATACAGAGCAGGAGATCATTCACTGTGGTACTCCTACATTATAATACAGAGCAGGAGATCATTCACTGTGGTACTCCTACATTATAATACAGAGCAGTAGATCATTCACTGTGGTACTCCTACATTATAATACAGAGTAGTAGATCATTCACTGTGGTACTCCTACATTATAATACAGAACAGTAGATCATTCACTGTGGTACTCCTACATTATAATACAGAGCAGGAGATCATTCACTGTGGTACTCCTACATTATAATACAGAGCAGGAGGTCATTCACTGTGGTTCTCCTATATTATAATACAGAGCAGTAGATCATTCACTGTGGTACTCCTACATTATAATACAGAACAGTAGATCATTCACTGTGGTACTCCTACATTATAATACAGAGCAGGAGATCATTCACTGTGGTACTCCTACATTATAATACAGAGCAGGAGATCATTCACTGTGGTACTCCTACATTATAATACAGAGCAGTAGATCATTCACTGTGGTACTCCTACATTATAATACAGAGCAGTAGATCATTCACTGTGGTACTCCTACATTATAATACAGAGCAGTAGATCATTCACTGTGGTACTCCTACATTATAATAGAGAGTAGTAGATCATTCCATCCTCTCTGGGTGAACTGTTGCATGCCTCTCCACTGGTTTTATTAAATAACTTGTGATTACAACTAATAATAACCTAAGCAGAGAAACTCGGGCTAAAATGTCCTCTTTTATTTCCTTAACCCTGCTCTTGACCTGGGAGTGCAATTAACAGGTATTATGAGAAAATGGAAAATTGCAGGTCATTATCATGATAAGTCAGACCTGCCAGATCGTCTGTGTTGGAGTCTGTCCTGGGAAAGACGGCTTTCAGTTCATTTGTCTTACCCTCCTCCTCATTACACTCTCTGAGAAAACCTATTGGAGCAGACCCACCTCAGCATTTCAGCTGTTCAAGTTGAGTCTGAATCCAGGTTTCACAGTGTGTGAGAGTCAGCATGCTCTGCGGGTTGCTATTTCTGTAATGAGGTGTGTGTGTGACAGTTATCGTGTCTCTCTCCCTCTCACTCTGAGATTGTTTAATGTTTTCTTCTGAAATTCTCCCACCAGGAAAACATCACTTTCACATGTCACCTCTCATCTCCATAAGTGGCCTAGGAAACCCCAGAGAGAGGTCGCCTGGAGCGCCGCACAGGGACAGGCAACACCACACACATTCACCACCGCACCTCCCGCTCTCGTAACGCCGCGCGGACGGGACACTGAGGCACGGAGCTCGGAACACGCTTTGGGGAGAGGAAAGCAACCAGATATTATACAAACAAGATGGGAAAGAGTGTTCAAGAGGCCTGAAACCATTCTAGGCGTTTAAGATTACCGATGATAGGGAACGCTTTCAGTGAGCCTTGAGATCTATATGGTAATGCGGTTTCTGTGATGTAGGGTGATCTGAGGCTGTGTGTGGATCACTCTCCAGACTGGCATGAGCTAGGTCTGATCACATCATAAGACACACAGAGAGAAGTGACCTTGACCTCTACAGCTGACATGTGGTGGGTCTGGCTTTCTATCAAACACTCAACCAGCCACATAAATCACCCAATCAGATGAAGTTACAATTAGAAAAAAATTATGAAAGTTAATAGGTTGGTTAGAAAGAATGAGTCAAAACTGAAAGTACAGATCTGAAATCTCAGATTAAGTCTACAGTGAGTGGGGACACACACAAACTACTGTTACAAGTTCCAAATGTAATTGGCTTCGTGTAAAAGAGAGGAGGGCGCGTGCTCTACCACCATGGAAGCAAACACTCCATCCACTTTCCACTGCCAGTTATTAAGAAATACACGTACAAGTGATCAAATCCAATAGCATCATCAAACCAGAACGGCCCAGACGTTTCCTCATGTTTTACACTCTAGAACATTCTAGAACAATCCATCTTCCTCACAGAGCTCCAAACCCACAGCTAATCCATCAAATGAAAGATGCATGGGTTTTAAAGCACACGGCTCGATCTGTAAAACACTAACATGTGTCCCGCCTGCCTCCCATAATATAATCTAATGCTCCATTAATCTCAGTGTCGTTACCAACGACTTGATTGTCACACGCTAATGGAAAGAGACAACAAAGGGAACATCCTCATACCTCGTTTTAAACGGCTTCAGTGTCATTATGTACGCCTTTCATTGACTAAATAGTCTAAATTAACAAAAGCTTGTCTCAAAATACATTTTGTACGTATTTGTTGTGCACCGCAGTCTCCAAGCCAAAGGTATTAAGAGTCTATTGCGAGACAGACAGATAGAGAGAGAGAGAGACAGGCCCGAGAGAGAGAGAGAGAGAGAGAGAGAGAGAGAGAGAGAGAGAGAGAGAGTTGGGGATGACATCTTGAGTATTTGAGTCTCTGCACGTGTTTACAGACTGACACTGAGAGTCAAATGACGAAGAGATGAGACAGGCGGAGGGATCCAACAGCTCTAATGGTGCCAGAATGGTGAAGTGAAGGCTGAAGCCCAGATGGAATATCATAGTCTGCCTTTTGACATACCAATATCTGATTGTGATGCCAGTCATTCTCTGGTTCCTTCCTGGAAGAACAGAATGTCATGTGTGCAGTAAGGTCTGATCGGCAGCAATCTAAAGCAGTAGGGGTGATCGAAACGCTCAGCAAAAATCAACATAGTTCAGTATTTCAGGATTCTTAACGAGGAGCCCAGCTGATCCATTGAGAGTGGGTGGTCAGGACTTGCATTGATTAGGTACAGGGCAGAGCCAACTGGAATGGCCTGTCACTAACATACCTAGACATTCACGCAGGAGATGATGTCCACAGTATGGAGGGTGTTTTCCATCGAGTTGCACCCACCATCGCACGGCCACTCTTGATGGGAAAACCCATCCACTCATGCAAAGGGGGGGGAAGAGAGAGAGAGAGAGAAAGAGAGAGAGAGAGAGAGACAGAGAGAGAGAGACAGAGAGAGAGAGACAGAGAGAGAGAGAGAGACATTGATCCTGTCGGGTTCCTGGCTGGGTGTTTTGACAGCTCCTAATGATGCCTAACAAACTGGGAATGGAGGGTCGAGTGTCTGGAGGTTTGGACGGCTGGGCCGAGAGAGGGGCATGATGGAAAGATGTGCGTTCCAAATGGGACCCTATTCCCTATATTCTGACCAAAGCCCATAGGACAACCGTAGTAAAGGACAACAGAGAGAGAGAGAAATAGGGAAGAGTCAGACAGAGACAAAATGGAGAGAGAGAGAGAGAGAGACGTGGAGAAGAGAATGAGAGACAGCAGAGAAAGATGAAGAGGAGTGGTATAGTGGTGGAGAGATGAAGGGATTCAGAAGAGAGGGGCAGAGAGAGAACAGAGGAGAGTGAGCCATAAAAAAACAACACAGTGGGGCCAAACACAGCAAGGACCTCAATCTTCACATCTCCTTCATCACAGGGTTTAAAAACAGCCAAATGAGAGGAGTTGGACACATCGACCACAGTTTTCGGTTTTTGCATCCCAAATGGCACCCTTTTCCCACTACCTTTGACCACTGCCTGGTCAAACCTAGTGCACTATATATATATATATAGTGTACTACATTTGACAGTAGACCTGGATTCTCCCTGATGTTTTCAC